>NW_020528790.1:42500-86456 GCF_003368295.1 Carassius auratus | reverse complement strand
CATTATAAATATGCCCATGCCCCTTTGGCTTTGCTGTGGTCGTTGGTACTTGGGTTGTTTTGAAAGGCCATTAATCTTTGATTGCCCTGTTAATATCTTTGGAATGCCTCAGCATCCTTGAGCATGGGTGGACTTTTCACACATTTAAAGCATTTCATGCAAATTCAACCATTATAATGTTTTCTGAAAGTAGAAAATGATACAGTCCTTGTTAAAGCATAGAATTACACTATGCACAAAATCAAAGTTCGCAAGGCCAAATCTTTGGGTAAAACAGCACGCTCTACTGTTTAAATTGGGATTCTGTTGTAATCAAGGCGATGGGCAAAACCACTGATGAACAATCACCAGCAAGACAATACCAAAGCAAAGCACTTATTCTTACATGGAATTGCAAATGTTTCTCTTGTAGTTATCTAGGGAGTCTCCTTCAAATGAAACAGAACTAATTGCAAACCAGTTGGACATAGGAAGTCAGTCAGCAGACATTTACCCCAACTTGATAGCACTTTCTGCTTTGGTTGAAAAGAAAGATGCTAAAGTTAGAGTAGACATCAGCTGGTTTTCACTCAAGGAGGCAAGGAATTGAAAATGTGGCTACAGAGGAGGATGCAAATTTGTGTCCAAATTTTGCAATCTTATTCAGCATTTGAATCTACAAGTTTGGATCAGAGGTATATGTCTGCAAAATTAGAAATACAAATTAAATTAAAAAAATCACAAGATTTGGAAACTATAAGAAATAGAAAATATGTGAAGCCTTGACTGCTCTTCATTTCCTCACTACTACTACCCCAAAGAGAAGCACTTATGAACATAGGACCAATCAATGCCCCCATTTGAAGTAATCTTAATGAGATGAATACTGTGATTAAATCACAAGATTGGAAACTATAAGAAATAGAAAACATGCGAAGCCTTGACTGCTCTTCATTTCCTCACTACTACTACCCCAAAGAGAAGCACTTATGAACATAGGACCAATCAATGCCCCCATTTGAAGTAATCTTAATGAGATGAATACTGTGATTAAATGATTATTGCATTTAGAACTCAGTTTGACGTCCTAGAAAGCAATTATCTCCGGAAGCACTGGTCACTTGAAACTACCCCAACAAAAGCACTTACCTATTACAACAGACAAGTCAGTGCCATTATGAAGGTACCCATCGTGACAAATTAAATATTTTCCATTTTGAAGACTACAATTCTGTGGAATCAGAGGAGGACATTTCCAACCAGAAACACCAGGAGCATGCTGCCTGCATTCAGGCTGAGCTGATCTGAGCAGTTTGGTTAACAGCAACCATTATAAATATGTCCATGCCCCTTTGGCTCTGCTGTGGTCATTGGTACTTGGGTAGTTTTGAAAGGCCATTAATCTTTGATTGCCCTGTTAATATCTTTGGAATGCCTCAGCATCCTTGAGCATGGGTGGACTTTTCACACATTTAAAGCATTTCATGCAAATTCAACCATTATAATGTTTTCTGAAAGTAGAAAATGATGCAGTCCTTGTTAAAGCATAGAATCACACTATGCACAAAATCAAAGTTCGCAAGGCCAAATCTTTGGTTAAAACAGCACACTCTAGTGTTTACATTGGGATTCTGCTGTAATCAAGGCGATGGGCAAAACCACTGATGAACAATCACCAGCAAGACAATACCAAAGTAAAGCACTTATTCTTACATGGAATTGCAAATGCTTCTCTTTGTAGTTATCTAGGGAGTCTCCTTCAAATGAAACAGAACTTATTGCAAACCAGTTGGACATAGGAAGTCAGTCAGCAAACATTTACCCCAACTTGATAGCACTTTCTGCTTTGGTTGAAAAGAAAGATGCTAAAGTTAGAGAAGACATCAGCTGGTTTTCACTCAAGGAGGCAAGGAATTGAAAATGTGGCTTCAGAGGAGGATGCAAATTTGTGTCCAAATTTTGCCATTTTATTGAGCATTTAAAGCTACAAGTTTGGATCAGAGGTATATGTCTGCAAAATAAGAAATACAAATTACATGAACAAATCACAAGATTGGAAACTATAAGAAATAGAAAATAGGTGAAACATTGACTGCTCTTCATTTCCTCATTACTACTACCCCAAAGAGAAGCACTTATGAACATAGGACCAATCAATGCCCCCATTTGAAGTAATCTTAATGAGATGAATACTGTGATTAAATCACAAGATTGGAAACTATAAGAAATAGAAAATATGCGAAGCCTTGACTGCTCTTCATTTCCTCACTACACTCAAAGAAATGGTTTTGTGCCACTGTTCTATTTACTCAATTATTTTCTGTTAAGACACCACAAATAAATATCATTATCCTCCAAAACACTATTGTATTGTGCTTGAATAACTTAAGCTGTTTAAAATCCCACTATACGTAAGTATGAATCGTTAAAGTAACACAAAGCGTTTAATTTCGATATTCAAAAGCCGGATGTGACGTTTTTAACGTGCTTGTTGAAGACGCGCGAAGAAGGAGCATGGCGTCAACGATATGAGCAAAGCTACCAGCAAGGTAAGGACGTCTAAAGTTTTTTGTGTTAATCCCAAATCTTTAATTTCTGTTAGTGTAAGTATTAGTGAATTTCTGTTGCGAATTTCGGTTAGTATAGTCGATCGTTGTGTGTAATTAATTGATTGCGCCAATAATAGATTATTTCATGCAGTTGGAATATGTTAACTTACTTGCACGTGGAAAGTGCGTGATTTTCTGTAGTAAACACTTATTTTATACGTGTGCTTGCGGAACAAAGGATGGGACAACATATTAGAATTCAGAATAGTTTTCTGGCGAATTAATGATATAAGCAGTTCAAATAATGCCACAGTTGACTGTTGGAGAAATTTTAACTTTGTAAATTTATTCGTTTTTTTCTTACAGCATACATTTGATCACGTTGTCCTACTTTATCACTGGCTAATTTTGCTGAAATAAACGATTGCCAACGAATGTGACGGTGAAAACGTCGTTTTGGATAAAGGTAAGTGAACGCTAAAGCACTTTTTTTTTTATTAATAATTTTCCCGACTATTGTTCCAACCCGTGGCCCAGCACAATTAACGTATTTAAAGTTGTTTTTTTAGTATTATTATTATTATTATTATTATTATTATTATTATTATTATTATTATTATTATTAACATGGTCATACAGTGACGTTGTCAACCCGTTCACTACTTCGAGTTCAAACTATAGAAATGCTTCAGACATGTAATTATGCCTGCAGACATATTAGGTTATTTTATATAACACAAATGGAAAAGTGATTTATGTTAAAAGAAAGCTGAGGTTGTAAGATTCCAAATGATAACACATGTCTAGATCACTGCTTTAGTTATAGATTTTTTTTTTTTTTTTTACCATAATTCTGATGATGCAATTTTGGCCAGGAGCAGAGTTTATGAGGTTGTTAAAAAAAAAAAAAACTGCATGCATTTTGTGGATTTATATCTTATTTTTATTTTTTTTACAAGCACATTGGTTAATTCCAATGACAGTTGCATATTTTTTTTTTTCCTTTAAGCTACATTATTTGCTCTGTTATATGACCGCAGTCATGCACAAAACATTTATAAAGAAAATCTCTTTGGATTTGATACTTTATTCTTTGCAGCTTTACAGATCTTCTTTATGCACCAAGAGCTTGTAACACTCCAAAAAGAAAGGAAAAATTTAAATTATGTACATTTTTGAGGCCATTAATCTTTGATTGCCCTGTTAATATCTTTGGAATGCCTCAGCATCCTTGAGCATGGGTGGACTTTTCACACATTTAAAGCATTTCATGCAAATTCAACCATTATAATGTTTTCTGAAAGTAGAAAATGATACAGTCCTTGTTAAAGCATAGAATTACACTATGCACAAAATCAAAGTTCGCAAGGCCAAATCTTTGGGTAAAACAGCACGCTCTACTGTTTAAATTGGGATTCTGCTGTAATCAAGGCGATGGGCAAAACCACTGATGAACAATCACCAGCAAGACAATACCAAAGCAAAGCACTTATTCTTACATGGAATTGCAAATGTTTCTCTTTTTAGTTATCTAGGGAGTCTCCTTCAAATGAAACAGAACTAATTGCAAACCAGTTGGACATAGGAAGTCAGTCAGCAGACATTTACCCCAACTTGATAGCACTTTCTGCTTTGGTTGAAAAGAAAGATGCTAAAGTTAGAGTAGACATCAGCTGGTTTTCACTCAAGGAGGCAAGGAATTGAAAATGTGGCTACAGAGGAGGATGCAAATTTGTGTCCAAATTTTGCAATCTTATTCAGCATTTGAATCTACAAGTTTGGATCAGAGGTATATGTCTGCAAAATTAGAAATACAAATTAAATTAAAAAAATCACAAGATTGGAAACTATAAGAAATAGAAAATATGCGAAGCCTTGACTGCTCTTCATTTCCTCACTACTACTACCCCAAAGAGAAGCACTTATGAACATAGGACCAATCAATGCCCCTATTTGAAGTAATCTTAATGAGATGAATACTGTGATTAAATCACAAGATTGGAAACTATAAGAAATAGAAAACATGCGAAGCCTTGACTGCTCTTCATTTCCTCACTACTACTACCCCAAAGAGAAGCACTTATGAACATAGGACCAATCAATGCCCCCATTTGAAGTAATCTTAATGAGATGAATACTGTGATTAAATGATTATTGCATTTAGAACTCAGTTTGACGTCCTAGAAAGCAATTATCTCCGGAAGCACTGGTCACTTGAAACTACCCCAACAAAAGCACTTACCTATTACAACAGACAAGTCAGTGCCATTATGAAGGTACCCATCGTGACAAATTAAATATTTTCCATTTTGAAGACTACAATTCTGTGGAATCAGAGGAGGACATTTCCAACCAGAAACACCAGGAGCATGCTGCCTGCATTCAGGCTGAGCTGATCTGAGCAGTTTGGTTAACAGCAACCATTATAAATATGTCCATGCCCCTTTGGCTCTGCTGTGGTCATTGGTACTTGGGTAGTTTTGAAAGGCCATTAATCTTTGATTGCCCTGTTAATATCTTTGGAATGCCTCAGCATCCTTGAGCATGGGTGGACTTTTCACACATTTAAAGCATTTCATGCAAATTCAACCATTATAATGTTTTCTGAAAGTAGAAAATGATGCAGTCCTTGTTAAAGCATAGAATCACACTATGCACAAAATCAAAGTTCGCAAGGCCAAATCTTTGGTTAAAACAGCACACTCTAGTGTTTACATTGGGATTCTGCTGTAATCAAGGCGATGGGCAAAACCACTGATGAACAATCACCAGCAAGACAATACCAAAGTAAAGCACTTATTCTTACATGGAATTGCAAATGCTTCTCTTTGTAGTTATCTAGGGAGTCTCCTTCAAATGAAACAGAACTTATTGCAAACCAGTTGGACATAGGAAGTCAGTCAGCAAACATTTACCCCAACTTGATAGCACTTTCTGCTTTGGTTGAAAAGAAAGATGCTAAAGTTAGAGTAGACATCAGCTGGTTTTCACTCAAGGAGGCAAGGAATTGAAAATGTGGCTTCAGAGGAGGATGCAAATTTGTGTCCAAATTTTGCCATTTTATTGAGCATTTAAAGCTACAAGTTTGGATCAGAGGTATATGTCTGCAAAATAAGAAATACAAATTACATGAACAAATCACAAGATTGGAAACTATAAGAAATAGAAAATAGGTGAAACATTGACTGCTCTTCATTTCCTCATTACTACTACCCCAAAGAGAAGCACTTATGAACATAGGACCAATCAATGCCCCCATTTGAAGTAATCTTAATGAGATGAATACTGTGATTAAATCACAAGATTGGAAACTATAAGAAATAGAAAATATGCGAAGCCTTGACTGCTCTTCATTTCCTCACTACACTCAAAGAAATGGTTTTGTGCCACTGTTCTATTTACTCAATTATTTTCTGTTAAGACACCACAAATAAATATCATTATCCTCCAAAACACTATTGTATTGTGCTTGAATAACTTAAGCTGTTTAAAATCCCACTATACGTAAGTATGAATCGTTAAAGTAACACAAAGCGTTTAATTTCGATATTCAAAAGCCGGATGTGACGTTTTTAACGTGCTTGTTGAAGACGCGCGAAGAAGGAGCATGGCGTCAACGATATGAGCAAAGCTACCAGCAAGGTAAGGACGTCTAAAGTTTTTTGTGTTAATCCCAAATCTTTAATTTCTGTTAGTGTAAGTATTAGTGAATTTCTAGAAAATGATACAGTCCTTGTTAAAGCATAGAATTACACTATGCACAAAATCAAAGTTCGCAAGGCCAAATCTTTGGGTAAAACAGCACGCTCTACTGTTTAAATTGGGATTCTGCTGTAATCAAGGCGATGGGCAAAACCACTGATGAACAATCACCAGCAAGACAATACCAAAGCAAAGCACTTATTCTTACATGGAATTGCAAATGTTTCTCTTTGTAGTTATCTAGGGAGTCTCCTTCAAATGAAACAGAACTAATTGCAAACCAGTTGGACATAGGAAGTCAGTCAGCAGACATTTACCCCAACTTGATAGCACTTTCTGCTTTGGTTGAAAAGAAAGATGCTAAAGTTAGAGTAGACATCAGCTGGTTTTCACTCAAGGAGGCAAGGAATTGAAAATGTGGCTACAGAGGAGGATGCAAATTTGTGTCCAAATTTTGCAATCTTATTCAGCATTTGAATCTACAAGTTTGGATCAGAGGTATATGTCTGCAAAATTAGAAATACAAATTAAATTAAAAAAATCACAAGATTGGAAACTATAAGAAATAGAAAATATGCGAAGCCTTGACTGCTCTTCATTTCCTCACTACTACTACCCCAAAGAGAAGCACTTATGAACATAGGGCCAATCAATGCCCCCATTTGAAGTAATCTTAATGAGATGAATACTGTGATTAAATCACAAGATTGGAAACTATAAGAAATAGAAAACATGCGAAGCCTTGACTGCTCTTCATTTCCTCACTACTACTACCCCAAAGAGAAGCACTTATGAACATAGGACCAATCAATGCCCCCATTTGAAGTAATCTTAATGAGATGAATACTGTGATTAAATGATTATTGCATTTAGAACTCAGTTTGACGTCCTAGAAAGCAATTATCTCCGGAAGCACTGGTCACTTGAAACTACCCCAACAAAAGCACTTACCTATTACAACAGACAAGTCAGTGCCATTATGAAGGTACCCATCGTGACAAATTAAATATTTTCCATTTTGAAGACTACAATTCTGTGGAATCAGAGGAGGACATTTCCAACCAGAAACACCAGGAGCATGCTGCCTGCATTCAGGCTGAGCTGATCTGAGCAGTTTGGTTAACAGCAACCATTATAAATATGTCCATGCCCCTTTGGCTCTGCTGTGGTCATTGGTACTTGGGTAGTTTTGAAAGGCCATTAATCTTTGATTGCCCTGTTAATATCTTTGGAATGCCTCAGCATCCTTGAGCATGGGTGGACTTTTCACACATTTAAAGCATTTCATGCAAATTCAACCATTATAATGTTTTCTGAAAGTAGAAAATGATGCAGTCCTTGTTAAAGCATAGAATCACACTATGCACAAAATCAAAGTTCGCAAGGCCAAATCTTTGGTTAAAACAGCACACTCTAGTGTTTACATTGGGATTCTGCTGTAATCAAGGCGATGGGCAAAACCACTGATGAACAATCACCAGCAAGACAATACCAAAGTAAAGCACTTATTCTTACATGGAATTGCAAATGCTTCTCTTTGTAGTTATCTAGGGAGTCTCCTTCAAATGAAACAGAACTTATTGCAAACCAGTTGGACATAGGAAGTCAGTCAGCAAACATTTACCCCAACTTGATAGCACTTTCTGCTTTGGTTGAAAAGAAAGATGCTAAAGTTAGAGTAGACATCAGCTGGTTTTCACTCAAGGAGGCAAGGAATTGAAAATGTGGCTTCAGAGGAGGATGCAAATTTGTGTCCAAATTTTGCCATTTTATTGAGCATTTAAAGCTACAAGTTTGGATCAGAGGTATATGTCTGCAAAATAAGAAATACAAATTACATGAACAAATCACAAGATTGGAAACTATAAGAAATAGAAAATAGGTGAAACATTGACTGCTCTTCATTTCCTCATTACTACTACCCCAAAGAGAAGCACTTATGAACATAGGACCAATCAATGCCCCCATTTGAAGTAATCTTAATGAGATGAATACTGTGATTAAATCACAAGATTGGAAACTATAAGAAATAGAAAATATGCGAAGCCTTGACTGCTCTTCATTTCCTCACTACACTCAAAGAAATGGTTTTGTGCCACTGTTCTATTTACTCAATTATTTTCTGTTAAGACACCACAAATAAATATCATTATCCTCCAAAACACTATTGTATTGTGCTTGAATAACTTAAGCTGTTTAAAATCCCACTATACGTAAGTATGAATCGTTAAAGTAACACAAAGCGTTTAATTTCGATATTCAAAAGCCGGATGTGACGTTTTTAACGTGCTTGCTGAAGACGCGCGAAGAAGGAGCATGGCGTCAACGATATGAGCAAAGCTACCAGCAAGGTAAGGACGTCTAAAGTTTTTTGTGTTAATCCCAAATCTTTAATTTCTGTTAGTGTAAGTATTAGTGAATTTCTGTTGCGAATTTCGGTTAGTATAGTCGATCGTTGTGTGTAATTAATTGATTGCGCCATTAATATATTATTTCATGCAGTTGGAATATGTTAACTTACTTGCACGTGGAAAGTGCGTGATTTTCTGTAGTAAACACTTATTTTATACGTGTGCTTGCGGAACAAAGGATGGGACAACATATTAGAATTCAGAATAGTTTTCTGGCGAATTAATGATATAAGCAGTTCAAATAATGCCACAGTTGACTGTTGGAGAAATTTTAACTTTGTAAATTTATTCGTTTTTTTCTTACAGCATACATTTGATCACGTTGTCCTACTTTATCACTGGCTAATTTTGCTGAAATAAACGATTGCCAACGAATGTGACGGTGAAAACGTCGTTTTGGATAAAGGTAAGTGAACGCTAAAGCACTTTTTTTTTTATTAATAATTTTCCCGACTATTGTTCCAACCCGTGGCCCAGCACAATTAACGTATTTAAAGTTGTTTTTTTTTATTATTATTATTATTATTATTATTATTAACATGGTCATACAGTGACGTTGTCAACCCGTTCACTACTTCGAGTTCAAACTATAGAAATGCTTCAGACATGTAATTATGCCTGCAGACATATTAGGTTATTTTATATAACACAAATGGAAAAGTGATTTATGTTAAAAGAAAGCTGAGGTTGTAAGATTCCAAATGATAACACATGTCTAGATCACTGCTTTAGTTATAGATTTTTTTTTTTTTTTTACCATAATTCTGATGATGCAATTTTGGCCAGGAGCAGAGTTTATGAGGTTGTTAAAAAAAAAAAAAAAACTGCATGCATTTTGTGGATTTATATCTTATTTTTATTTTTTTTACAAGCACATTGGTTAATTCCAATGACAGTTGCATATTTTTTTTTTTTCCTTTAAGCTACATTATTTGCTCTGTTATATGACCGCAGTCATGCACAAAACATTTATAAAGAAAATCTCTTTGGATTTGATACTTTATTCTTTGCAGCTTTACAGATCTTCTTTATGCACCAAGAGCTTGTAACACTCCAAAAAGAAAGGAAAAATTTAAATTATGACCCCTTTAAATAAAAAAGTTAGTGTACCTTTAAATTGTGAAATGTTAACTTGTTTTACATCCATAGTTACACTTCCTATTTCCTATGGTGTAATGTTTATTACTTTGTGTGTGTGATTTTATTCTCTTTCAGAAATGTGGAAATGTAAAATTTGTGGAATTACAGTTTCTGCAAGATCTAAATTACTAAAACATCACAGACTGCAGCACAGACATTATGGTCGTAGTCAGCGATATTCTTGTACATATTCAGACTGTCCATGTTCATTCAAGACATGGAATGCTCTACTGATTCATCTAAGTAGAAATCATGCTTCACGCTCAGGAGTAAATGACAAACGAAGGTCTACCTTCAGTTGTCATTTGTGTGCATGCAGTAATCTTGCATCAGAAAGAGAATACTTTGTTCACATAAACAGTCATTTGAAGAGAAATGAAACCGTTCATTGCATGTTTTATGGCTGTAATTTTCAATCAAATGTATATGGAACTTTTAAGTCACATAAAAACAGAAAACACAGCCCACATGCACTAAATGACTTTAAGTTTGGTGTAGTTACCATGTCTGAACAATTAGCAGAGTCTGGAGATGAAGCCGTTCAAGATTTTGACAGTGAGGTCAGTGGTTTGTCTTTGGATGATGACAGTGAAATGGCTAATGACACTGATGTTGTTGTTCAAAATTTAGCAGCAATGCTGTTAAAACTGGAACATCTTGTACATGTTCCTTCTTTAGCCATTGATGATTTTTTGGAAGAGATGCATTACCTGTTAAATTCTGTGTCCGTTCCTCTCTCAGTTGCCAGTGTACAGCAGGTGTTGGAAAAACATGAACTTCGTGTTGATGAATGTGTTATAAAGGAAATAGCCGATACCATCGCATCCAACCCATTACACTCAGCCATAGGCAGAGGCGGTTCTTTATGCACTACCTATAAGCGCAAGCAGTTTTATAAGGACAACTTTAGTGTTGTGGAACCTGTTGAGTACTGCCTTGATGAACAACAGACTAACACCTTTCAGTACGTTCCAATTTTGAAGTCTTTGCAGCTGCTCTTGACTAAGCAGGACATTGTTGACAGAGTTGTTGAAAACCACAGAGCAAGAACTAGTCCAGCCAGTTGCAGCAGCCATGATTACAGGTCATTTCAGGATGGTTCCCACTTCAAAGAAAACAGTTTGTTGTCTGGGAAAGACTTAACAATTTCATTAACTTTATATGCAGATGATTTCGAAGTGTGTAACCCACTTGGGACATCCAGAAAAAAACATAAGCTCTTTGCTGTGTACTGGATTTTGAGCAATTTACCCCCAGGCTCCCATTCCTCTCTCTCCTCAATCTATTTGGCTGTCCTGTGCAAAAGTGAGGATTTGAAACACTATGGGTATGAGAAAGTTCTTGAGCCTCTTCTGCGTGATCTTTCAATTCTTGAAAAAGATGGCTTATTCATTCATCTTCTTGGAACCTTTATTAAAGGTACTGTTTATTGCGTGGTGGCAGACAACCTAGCAGCTCATGGTATGGCTGGCTTTGTTGAAAGCTTTTCAGGAGAGTTCTTTTGTCGGTTTTGTTTAGGGAAAAGTTCTGATGTGCAGGCAAAAGAAGTTCAGTCTGGTGCATTCAACCACAGAACCAAAGAAGTTCATAAAGATCATGTGAAAACGGCACAGGAAAAAGGTACAAGCTGTTGTGGAGTGAAAAGAGATTGTGTTTTTACTAAGCACCTCTCTCATTTCAATGTGTTGTCAGCTTATCCACCAGATGTGCTACATGACATTTTTGAGGGTGTGGTGCCCGTGGAACTTGCACAGTGCTTGGCTTTGTTGATATCCAAGAAACACTTTACACTGGAAAGCCTCAATAAATATATTCTTCAATTTCCCTACAAATGGGAAGACCAGAAGAACAAGCCTCATGCAATTCCATTCACATTTTCACGTCGTAACACAATTGGGGGAAACGCCCATGAAAATTGGAGCATGATCAGATTTCTCCCTTTTCTGATTGGACATGTTGTACCTGAAGGTGAGCCCGCATGGCAGGTGCTAATGGACCTGAAGGATATTGTTGAGTTGGTGGTTTCCCCAGTCCACACAGATGAATCCATATCCTATCTTGAGATGAAAATTTCTGAACACAGGCAGAGATATCAAGAACTTTTCCCAGATGTCAAACTTCTGCCAAAACATCATTTTTTGGAACATTACCCTGAGATGGTAAAAACGTTTGGCCCTCTTGTCCATTTATGGACTATGCGTTTTGAAGCAAAACACAGCTTTTTTAAGCAGGTCACACGACATACAAATTGCTTCAAAAATGTTCCCCGCTCACTCGCTGTAAAACATCAGCTAATGATTTCTTACCACTTGAAAAGTAGTCATGAAAAAGGAACACTGGAAGTTTCGACTGCATCTCCAGTTCCTCTTGATGTTTTGCAGACAGAGGTAGCTCAGATGATCAAAGACAAATACCCAAATGTATCTGAGGTCCATATTGCTAAGAGCGTCTCTAGCAAGGGTATGAACTTCAGAAATGGTATGATCCTGGCACATGATACTACAAGTGGCCTCCCTGACTTTGGAGAAATTGTTCAGATTTGTGTAGTTCAAGAGACATTGTGCTTCATACTGAGGCGATTGTGTGGTTGGTACAGAGAACATTTCAGGGCCTTTGAGCTTAGTGTATCACCAACAAGAGAGATGTTATTCTTAGAACATGGTGATTTAGCTGACGGCTATCCTTTGGCAGACTATATGGTTGGTCCTTTGCGTTTGGTGACCCTGAAGAGACAAGTAATCGCATAAAAGGTGACATGTTCTTTTTAAATGTTTAAAAATGACCATGTTTCCATTTCCTTCTTTAAAGACTTACTACAATGACAACTTCAGTTCGGTTAAGAATTATTCTTGGAGAGAACAACTCCCAGAGGGTGATTCTTCAAGATGGACTGCCTACTTCTGTTGCTGATTTATCAAAGGAAATTGCAAAGCAGTGCAGTCTCCAAGGAAATTTTAGATTGCAATTCATGGACCCAGACTTTGACAATGACTTCATGAATCTCATGTCCACATCAGAAATCCAAGACAAAAGTACCCTGAAAGTGGTATTGCTGGTAACATCAAGTGACCGTGATGGCTTACCCATACCACATGTGGAAACATCTCAAAATGAAAGTGCATGCTCTTCACTAGCTCCGTCACTCTTGTCCTGTGACACCCTTGTATTGTCTAGTCCATCTACTTCAGCAAACTCTGAATCTTCTGCAAGTTTGGCTCCTGTGTTGTCATCTAGTGTAAAGTCATCTGCATGGCCAGCTGAATTCACTGTGCCCCGTTTCACATATGATGCTGAGCTCAAACTGGAACAAGGAAATGCAGCCTTTAAAACACAGGGCACTTTTCTCAGTCCTGACCCAAAGCTGAAAATGTCCATTTTAGATGGACTTGCAGAAGAAATTGTGAAATACAAACTTTACCCCTCAGATGGAGAATATGGTCAGGTGGCTGAAGCGCTCATTAAAAAGCACCCTTGCTTAAAAGAGAGAGGTTCTGTAACTGGATACAGTGGATGGAAAGCCAGTTTAAAATATAAACTTGGCAATTACAGAACAAAATTGAGGAATATCGGCTGCACAGAAGTCACGGTTAATTCAATCAAGCATAAGCCCGATGGAATATCCAGTCCTGCATATCGTGTAAAAAAACCACGCAAGGCTGAGGTGAACTACTGCCCTTCCCATCCACAAGGGGAAACGGATGAAACTCTTGAGGCAGTCAGACAGACGCTTCTAAATGAAGTAAAAAAGAAGAACAATGAGAAGAATGTAAGAATGCTGATGGACAAGAGTTTTTCCATCAGAAGGCATGAGGTGATCCAGGAACCACTTATTGCAGACTTCAAAACCAGGTGGCCTGCTCTTTTCCGAACAGAAGAGGTAAGTGAAGTTTTGTCTTTGCTGTTAAAGAGTTAGTTTACCCAAAAATGAAAATTAGCCTCCGTGCCTAACCTTGGAAACATCATTTATGTGTGTGATATTCTTTTTTCAGACGAATCTAATCAAAATTGTTCTGGTCCCTCCAAGCCTTGCTTATGGGACTAAACGGCAAATAAAGTGTGCATATTTGCAATAGAAATAAAGGCCTTCTGAAGCTAATCCATGCATTTTTGTAATATAAATATCCCTATTTTTAAGTGCAATAAACAGTTTTCCTCTCACTCCTGCTGACATCATGCAGGTGGATGACGTAGCACATATGAGTCGTGTGTGTGCCTCTGGAACATGTAGGAACAGAGGGGTGAAAAATTCTTTAGCAAAGGAAAACGGAAATCCTCCGACACTTTCCTTTGTAAATCCTTGTTTTGTGCTTCTAATTCGTAAATGGCGTTTTCACTAACTTCACAACCCTGACGTGCCACATCATCTGACTGCACGACTTCCGTGTACCAACAGGAGTAAGAAAAAAGTATTGTGACAGGCTAATTTTCATGTTTGGGTGAACTAACCCTTTGGGTGATCTAACTTTTATTTATGTTCTAGTAACAAATTACTTTTTTGTGTTTGTAGGTTTGTGCAGAATTTGAGAGAATTTCAACAGTCCCGTTGGTGTCAACATTCTTTGCCAAGATGGATGCATACATTGCAAAGCTTATGAAGATTTTTGCGAACAGAGGTGGCGTCGCTGGGCGAAGAATTAAAACCCTCTTGCTTCCTACTACACAGGTATGAACAAATGCACTCAACAAAGCATTAATAATAACAAAATTAGGGCTGGAACAATAAATCATTCACTGAGAAACAATTCTACATTGATTCTAAAATATTCCGAATGCATTGCGATTTACAAAAAGCCATATTTTGCTTACTTCCAATTCTTTACACATGACCTTCAACCTAAAATAATCACTAATAAAGTTCAAAAAGGTTTAAGCAAATTACAAGAGTGTTTATATTGAGCTGTGTTTACATTAATCATTTGACCACTTGCATGACTGCACAAGCGCTCTTTTTCATTAATATTTGAGCGTATGGTTTAAAAAGTACAGTTTAAAAACTAAGCAAAGAATCGATTTTACAGAAAACGGCATTCAGAAAATCTCAGAAATAATAAATTGATTTACTGTCCCAGCCATAATTGAAGGTATATAGTTCACCCAAAAATTCTGTCATTAATTACTCACCATTATTCCGTTCCAAACACCTAAGACCTTAATTTGTCTTCTGAACACGGATAGTTTTGATGAAATCCGAGAGGTTTCTGACCCTGCTATCCAAGGTCCAGAAAGGTACCGACAAAATAGTCCAAGTGGATCAATCGTATTTTAATGATACTTAAATACTACTTGTTGCACAAAAAAAGTAAAATAACATAATTCAACAATTATTCTCCTCTGAGTCAACCTGGCAAGAGCATGCAACAACACGTAGTGCATGCGTTTTCTGCATAAGCAGCACCACGAACATGCGTTATGTGCAGATCAAAGCATGCGCATTCTTCGTGGTACTTGTCAAAATGTCATTGGGGTCATGCAGAGGAGAGGAACTGTTGAATTAAGGTAGGGTTTTTTTTTGTGTATTCTTGTAGCTTCATAAAATTACGATTGAGCCACTGATGTCATGTGGACTATTTCAGCAATGTTTTTGGTACCTTTCTGAACCTTGAGCGTGGTAGGACCCTTGGAGGGTCAGAAGGCTCTTGGATTTTTATCAAAAAATCTTCATTTGTACTCTGAAGATGAACAACATGAGGGTGAGTAATTAATGACAGAATTTTCATTTTGGATGATCTAACCATTTAAAAACAGTATCCTCTCAACTGTTTTGGGGTAATGGTCATAAGCATGCACAAAAGACAAAAATGTAATGGGATTATATTTATTAAAATATGAAGTACAATAAATACAAAATATCACTGTGAACTGCTGCAAATGCATTATCTTACAAAAATATTTTGATAGAAGACAGGCTTGATCAAACCTGTTCTTGAAGGGCCAATGTTCTGCAGAGTTTAGTTCCAACTTACCCAACACACCTGCCTGGAAGTTGTAGTGAGTCTTATTTGAACTTCTAAAAACCTTTATTTGGTTCAGGTGTATTTAATTGGGTTGGAGCTAAACTCCGTAGGCCAGTGGTCCTCCAGGAGCAGGTTCTTTCCCTTTAGAAAATTAAGCACATGGATGAATGACTGGAATGACTGACAGTTGAAAGTGTCTGATTTTGTGAAAAATGTATAGATTATATTTTGTTAACGTTGTTATTTGCATCTTTAGACTGATGCCATTGAAGTGAAGAGGGAATGCATAACCAAATCCCTGTGTGTTTACCTAAATGAAGACCCTAGCAGTCTTATTCTGGAGTTTATGGTTAGTATGGTGTGTTTTTTGTTTGTTTGGTTGTTTTTTTAATTAACTAAAAAGGCAAGGATATTAAATGCTGTGGCACAGTTAATATGCAGGAATTAAGGGTTCTCCATCTTTTTAAATTTCCTCTGTAGGATACAGATGGTGCCAGCGCTCAGGAGGCGATCCAGAAAGCTGTAATGGGGATCTATGTCATAAGATACGAAGGTACCAGCATTGAAGACAGCCCAGCAGATGTTGGAGTGGTGTTAGAAGGTGAAAAAGTTCTCCAGGACCTTTGCAGTGTACCATATGCAACAGCCATGTTGCTGGGACTGATATACGGACTAAACTTAAACTACCTTCCTGAACTCAGGTACACTTTCGAGGCATTCCAGAAGTTATTTCTGGAGCTTGATACCAACAAGTTAACCAATAAAGTGCAAGCACTGAAGACAAAGCTCTTCTCTGATGTGTTTGAGTAAGGTCTCTTTTTGGAAGGTTTTGTCGGTTACCTTTTAAATGCCCAGTTTTAGGAAATTATGGTTGTTTACCATTTTGCTGTTTTGAGTCGTTTTGTAATGTGGGTTACACTTATTCAACTTGTATCTATGTTCAAAATTGTTGCAAGGTGACTATTTCCAGTAGGTGCTCAGGGCACTTGTAATTTTTGGTAAGATCTATCCATTAGACTATACAGCAGTGATATCATTCAAGATGTCATTTGATAGTTGTCGTTAGATATCCATTCTTAGTGTAAATTTAAAGTGTCTTTTACTTTATTTTTAGAGGAAGTTGTGCAAGCTGCCAATTTCTTGGAGGCTGCTTAGCATAGAAGTTACTTATTTTCTTTAAAAGTTGTTTAATATATTACAGAATTGATTTCTATAAAATTTCTAACCTTGTGTTTTTTATTTTTTTTCTGAATTAAGAGGAAGAATTTTATTTTTGTTGGCTTTTCTCAAATAATGCTTTGAAACTACAAAACAATGTTAATCCATTTGCAAGTCTGTAAGATTGAGGAGGCTGTTTAAATCTGTTTATTGTGCTTGTTTAACAAATACAGTTTTATCATTTGTTACATATCTTGCCTTTGAGTCATTAAATAGCACTTACACGCCCACACACAAAAATGCTTTGTTGGAGGAAGTAAATTTAAATAGACACTCATGAGTTAAAAGAACAAAAGCTAATTGGATGGAACCACTGTCCATAATTGAATTGACTTGATTGAAACCAAGCTTCTTACGTTGGCTGAATTAAACAAATTTGGCCAGTCTTTAGTAAACAAAAACATGTTGAATGAACTTAATTGGTTTAAGTTAAAGGAAAGTGATTCAATTGATTTGGTTGGACATTACAATTTCACATTTATGTTCTTTATTCATCTGTGTTGTCTCAACACAATAATTTTAAATAGATTGAAAACATTCCATTCATGTTAATAAAAAACTATTTGGTTGTGTGGAACCACTGTCCATAATTGAATTAAGTTAGTTTAAAGAGTCATTTTTTTGAGTGTACTACTACCCCAAAGAGAAGCACTTATGAACATAGGACCAATCAATACCCCCATTTGAAGTAATCTTAATGAGATGAATACTGTGATTAAATGATCATTGCATTTAGAACTCAGTTTGGCGTCCCAGAAAGCAGTTATCTCCGGAAGCACTGGTCACTTGAAACTACCCCAACAAAAGCACTTACCTATTACAACAGACAAGTCAGTGCCATTATGAGGGTACTGATCGTGACAAATTAAATATTTTCCATTTTGAAGACTACAATTCTGTGGAATCAGAGGAGGACATTTCCAACCAGAAACACCAGAAGCATAATGCCTGCAGTCAGGCTGAGCTGATCTGAGCAGTTTTGTTAACAGCACCCATTATAAATATGTCTATGGCTCTTTGGCTCTGCTGTGGTCGTTGGTACTTGGGTAGTTTTGAAAGGCCATTAATCTTTGATTGCCCTGTTAATATCTTTGGAATGCCTCAGCATCCTTGAGCATGGGTGGACTTTTCACACATTTAAAGCATTTCATGCAAATTCAACCATTATAATGTTTTCTGAAAGTAGAAAATGATGCAGTCCTTGTTAAAGCATATAATTACACTATGCACAAAATCAAAGTTCGCAAGGCCAAATCTTTGGGTAAAACAGCACGCTCTAGTGTTTACATTGGGATTCTGCTGTAATCAAGGCGATGGGCAAAACCACTGATGAACAATCACCAGCAAGACAACCCCAAAGTAAAGCACTTATTCTTACATGGAACTGCAAATGCTTCTCTTTGTAGTCATCTAGGGAGTCTCCTTCATATGAAAGAGAACTAAATGCAAACCAGTTGGACATAGGAAGTCAGTCAGCAAACATTTACCCCAACTTGATAGCACTTTCTGCTTTGGTTGAAAAGAAAGATGCTAAAGTTAGAGTAGACATCAGCTGGTTTTCACTCAAGGAGGCAAGGAATTGAAAATGTGGCTACAGAGGAGGATGCAAATTTGTGTCCAAATTTTGCAATCTTATTCAGCATTTGAATCTACAAGTTTGGATCAGAGGTATATGTCTGCAAAATTAGAAATACAAATTAAATTTAAAAAATCACAAGATTGGAAACTATAAGAAATAGAAAATATGCGAAGCCTTGACTGCTCTTCATTTCCTCACTACTACTACCCCAAAGGGAAGCACTTATGAACATAGGACCAATCAATGCCCCCATTTGAAGTAATCTTAATGAGATGAATACTGTGATTAAATCACAAGATTGGAAACTATAAGAAATAGAAAACATGCGAAGCCTTGACTGCTCTTCATTTCCTCACTACTACTACCCCAAAGAGAAGCACTTATGAACATAGGACCAATCAATGCCCCCATTTGAAGTAATCTTAATGAGATGAATACTGTGATTAAATGATTATTGCATTTAGAACTCAGTTTGACGTCCCAGAAAGCAATTATCTCCGGAAGCACTGGTCACTTGAAACTACCCCAACAAAAGCACTTACCTATTACAACAGACAAGTCAGTGCCATTATGAAGGTACCGATCGTGACAAATTAAATATTTTCCATTTTGAAGACTACAATTCTGTGGAATCAGAGGAGGACATTTCCAACCAGAAACACCAGGAGCATGCTGCCTGCATTCAGGCTGAGCTGATCTGAGCAGTTTGGTTAACAGCAACCATTATAAATATGTCAACCTGGTCTCACAGAATTCCGTGAAATGTCCACGGGTCCTTAACTCAAAATCCGTGAAGCCATCACGGAATTGCCCCAAATTCCGTGACCCGGCCACGGATATTTCTCCAACGCAAGTCAATGACACTGACCTTCCGTGGTCCACACACGGATACCCGTTTCAATGAAGGAGTACAGAACTCGCTGAACGGACGTGCTTTCTCATTTGGAAACGCAACATTTGACGTATTTGTTTCTTTTCCAATATCAAATGCCATAATGACATTAACCAGACAGCTGTTGTAGTTATTGCATTGTCCTGTCATCATAAAAATTACATTTGTTTCAGTTACAAAAGTCCCGCGATGGCACGGACCTCCACAACCTGACCTCACTCACTTGTTTAGGAACTTACAAGCTTTTCGTCGACACTGTTGCAATGGCATGTAATTAACTTGGCATTTTTTCTCGTCCTGTCATCATAAAATCCAGTTTGATGGCGTTTTACACACATTTTGGCTATAGTCAGAACTAAAATCTGTGATAGGAGCACGGAGTGAGTCTGTGCTGAGATAACGGATAACTCTAACGCAAGTCAATGACACTCATCTTCCGTGGTCCGTACACGGATCGTTTCAGTGATGGAGTACAGACCTCACTCAATGGACGTGCTATCTCATCTGGAAACGCAACATTTGAAGTATTTATTTTTTTCAACACCAAATACCATGACCAACCTGACTGTTATTGTAACTATTGCATTGTCCTGCCATCATACAGATTCACTTTGATTCTGTTAGCCTAACTAAAATCTGTGATACGAGCACGGAGTGAGTCTGTGCTGAGATCACGGATAACTCTAACGCAAGTCAATGACACTCATCTTCCGTGGTCCACACACGGAAACCCAGTCTCAAGGCAGTTCGTGATTTTGTCACGTAATTTAATCTATTTATTCGTGGCAGGCAAACGTTTATTTCCTTATTTTCATGATTGCAGCACGTTTTTTTTAAACTAATGCATTTCAACTGGAGGCATCTTTCGTGCATCAGCACAATATTTTCTGATTAATTATTATTATTATTATTTAATTTTTCACAGGACAACAGAAAAAACTCACTGAAACTTGAAAAAAAAATCGGAGCTTAACTTACTGTACAAAACTGAGCAACATACTGTATTGCTGGTGACAAAAACACATTAAAACTTTTTTAGCTGTAAAATGCGCAATGGTTCTTTTTTACTTTTTCATTGATTTTTATTTTTTTCATAGGCCTAGAATTAATTTTTTTTTAATTACAGAATTCAATATCAAGTCCTTGACACATAACTGTAACACATTTTCATATTAAGAAACAATTTAGTTTAAATAAAAAGAACAAGAAATATCTAAAAATAAATAAATTATTTATTAGCGATAGGCCTACAGATTTATTTATTTATTTTTTTTTTTTTTTTTTACTTTAGACTCTAAAGTTAAAAGTTTTTATTAAGGCTATTGTAAAGGCTTCTTAAAAATGATGTCGCTGATGAGCCTCTGATCGCTGTCAGATTCTGTGATATGAATGTCCGCTAATGGGTTTAGAATGAGCCCCGCTCGGCCGTGTTCTGGCTTACTGTAATATTTCACCTGTAATAAGACCGAAATAATATAATTAAAATAAAGAAATGAATGAATACATGATAACATCTAAATAAATGTTGATAGATTTAGCGTTATAGTTTTAAAAATATTAATAAACAGCAAATCAACACAGAAAGACCTAAATAATAATAATACATAATTAATAAACAGCGCCGCCCCTCCCACTACGCGCATCACGCGCTGTGCGTCAACCCCAAAGCGTCAAAAACTGAAGCGTGGTCAAGCGCCTCTAGCGTCACTGACATGAGATGTTTATCGCTTTGAAATCACGTTCAAGAAGTCTCATTCAGCACACATCGCGATACTTTCCATCAGTTTGCAAGAGCCGCAGGTTGGGTGAGTTATACAGTCTATGGTGAGTAGTAGTAAATATGCTCTTTTAATGCCTGTCCTAAAACGTATTCTGTCTTCTTTATTAATCAGATGAGCGCCTTATGTTTACTCTCTGTATTACATCGGTCATCCGAGGCTGTCTTTGAGTTTCATTGTGTTTAACTAAATGAACACAGCTGCTAACTGGTTAAACTCTATCGGTCACGTGACGTGACGTGCCACAGACCTGGGATCCGTTTTATATTAATTTCAGGTTCAAAGATGTAAGTTGTATTTGTAGTAAAATCATGGTAACCATGACACCTACAAAAGTAGGTAAAACCCAGTAAACAAGACATTTACCATGTTTTTTTTTTTTTTTTTTTTCAGTAACTGTAGCTTTACTGTAGTATAGTAATGGCACATTAATCACCAAATTAACTATAGTTGTACCACTGTAATGGTAGTGTTTTAATGTGCTTTTATATGACTTATTTCACAGTAATCACATTTACTGTACCATGCTTGTAATACCTTTTTAATGTAAAAAAAAAAAACAAAAAACAAAAAAAAAACATTTTTCCCATCTTGCAGTTCAATTCATATTTGTTTATATCTTAAATATTTTGCTCACAGATCACTATTAACATTCTGTATATAATTCTGTTTTATTTTCTTTCCCCTTGTATTAATCTTTTAGCTGAAAAGACGTAAAGTAAGCAGTCACCCCAGTGGTGTTTGTGGAGAGGTATTCCTTCAGAAATGGAGAAGACAGAAAGCTGCAGAGGCAGGTTGGTCTGTTATAGTTTGTCCCTTTTATCAAACATTCCTGTTGTTATCATTTGCACAGCATTTTGTTGTTTCTTAAACTGTTGTACGGTCCAAATACCCACACTTGCCATCTTTGCACATTTCCTTTATTTGGCCCAAGTGAGCATGAAGATCACAATGTGTGTCGATCTTAACATGACAAAGTTCGTTTCAACTTTGTATTTTAAAAGAAACTTCTAAATGTCTTTTCAATAGTCCCTAATAATACATTTTAATGCGCTTTTCTAGAACCCAAAGCGCTAAAATTAGCGCCCTATTAACCCTATTAAAGATGACAATTTATTTTGTGGTGCTTCTAATTAAGTGATAAAAAGAAGTTACAAATGATGTACAAAATAAATATACTTTTCTGTGCACCAAGAAAACATGCAACACTTTGTTTTACTACTAAATTAGTCTCAATTTCTAATTATTATAATTAATATTTCACAAACATTGGAAAGTTGACTGACCTCCTGTGAGATCTCTGCAAAAAGTCTCACATTAATTCCAAAACATGATGCATGATGGGATACACTAAGCGTTGTATAGCGCTCCGGAGCAGTATTGGAGAGGTTTAGTGTGTGTTAAGGACACCATGCTTTGGCATTATTAAGACCGGGGACAGTCTCATAGTCACGTACACACACTCTCAAGTGAATAAGACCTCAAGTGTGGGTATCTGGAAAGGGGAAAAGTCTTTAAAATGATCCCTAAATACAGTCCCACATCAAAGTCTTAATAATTCACTAATTCAATTTAACACTTGTATGATATTGTACAAGCCCCTGGACAATCTCATCTGACACTATCACAATATTGGAAATCAGTTGCCCCACACAGTCAGAAAGTTTATATTGTTCATTGGCTTCTCATTAAATTACTTCAAATAAGCCCCATCAGTTCATGTTCCCACTATACGTGATCTCCATGACTAGATATTGCTATTAATGACTTGCTTTTAATAATGGATGCATTTAACATTTAATTATACAGCATCTTTGCAGATTATGCTTTCATGGTCTAAAAAAAACACAGTAATGTTGCATTTAATTACATAATATTTCTATCCTTTCTGTCTTACAGGATTGTTTCCAGATAACACTGTAGTTCTCCGTCATGCAAAAGGATTCACCTCTTTAACTCCCCCCCCCCCCCCCCCCACCCACACACACACACACACACACAGAGAAATGGTTCCTGGATCAGTGACTCAAGACTTTGCAGTGGTTTGATTTCTGCAGAAGATGTAACTTTGTTTTAATTAACCTTATAATGAATACATTGTGACCTTCCAGCAACCCATATACTGTACTGTATACAGAACCAGTGATGACAACAATAGTTAAAAAATAGCATTTATAATATTGATAAAGCATTGTGTTCTCTTTGTCAAGCTTCATACAGTAAACTGTACTTCTGGTGCTTTTATCATAAAAAAGCTTCAGTTCTCATCAGGAGTTTTAGTAAAGGACATATTCATGCACAGCAATCCCCTAGTTCCAGTCATGAAGTGAATGATGTTATTGTTAAAGTTATATTTCTGCATTTTTATGTAGCAGGTGTTTGTTTTCCTGAACACTTTATCTTTCTTCCATTGTTCGGACAATCAGTGTTTACGTGATGCTCTGCTGATTGAGTTTTATAGATGATATTGCACACTTGACATGCATGTCTTCATGATGTTATTTTGTGAGTTTGAAACATTAAGTGTTGTATCACTTTTTGGTCAATAGAATCTTTTAAGAAAATGTATAGTTTTACGGTGTTCTCTGAAAGATATATACCATATTTATAATGTTTTGTTTTTTAATAAAAGAATTTGCACACTGAAAAATGTTAACGTTTACAACATAACTGCCTTTTTTTCCTTCATAGTTTTATTCTTTAAAAACGAGCTTGGTGACAGTGCAGTAATATGCGCACTTTGTCTTTAAATGAGTTTGACATATCTATAAATACTGGAAAACTCTTACAAAATTATGTATGTTCATTATGCTTTATTTCAGTTTTTATTCCTAGAGATTAATTGGTAAAGCAAGGCAAATCACAGAAACAAATTTAAATAATTTAATAACTTAATAATTTCACTCTTTACTTTTTATTAGTAAATGCTCTTGTCTTTGGTCAGGAAAAAATTTATCTTTTAAATTGAATGAAATGAATCTATTGGTTAGATAAGATACAACTGTGACTGTGCAGTTCACATCACGTGTTGTACACACACATGTACACATCGATATTGCCAAATTGTTGTCAAGCTGAATAACAATAATTTCTGTATTTGCATTATTGTTGGAAGAAGGTGTAGACGTTAATAAAACACTATCTAATAGGTGGCGAATTTAATTTATTGTTAACCAATCTATCCCTTTAGCCGAAAAACGGAAAACAGCGTTCATGAATGACAATAAATGGTTAAGGAAGTGTGATGACGCTGCTCAGCTTTGATGTCATTGGCTGTGAATGTCCCTTGTCATCGCAGGACTGTCTGTGGTTGGATTATCTTTTAACCCATATTAAACAGCGGATCATGTTACAAAAGTATGTTTTGCTGCTATTATCACATTAGTAAATATATTAAGTCAACATTGGGTGTTTCTATGTTGAGAAAAATCACCTTTTTACCGAGATCCTAACACTAACCCTAAGAATAACTTCAATGAACTACAAAAAACAGCGCCTAGTATTCCCTTTCCATAGATAGAACGATGGAGGCTTATGGGTAATGTAGTTTAAAAAGTTTTATTAACGAAATGAAATAAATAATATATTGAATGGTAAACTAGACATATAAATATGTTCACTGTGTAAACCACTATGATATATTTGAGAGGCATGGTGAAATTTAGTATTTTAGAGTATGCAATATGTAAAATGCCTTTATGCCACCTTTCCATTCATTTCTGAAAACTGTGCCCAACATTATTTTATCAGCATAGCATAAGTAGTAATCATGCTGATTTTCGCGTTGATATGTTAATTGGACTCTGATTTACAGCCTTTTCAAAAGTACAGTTTTTGGCTCTTCCGGGGGGTGCTACTGGGCCCCTGGGGGTAGAAGGGCAGTAAAACCTACATATATGTATTCTCCTCATCATGGACAACAAACTGAGCTGAGTCACATTTTTATCTGACAGTTTTCACAGTCCTCTGTTTTCTAATTCTTACATCATTGCTATTATACCTTTTGACAGGACATTGTGAGGCCATCTGATGAAACATGGAAAAATTATAAAGAAATGTTTTGATAATAAAAATAATAGATTATTTATTTGATTTTTGAAGTAAACATCAATAAATATAATGGATGAACCTGCAACAACATGCCATTATCTATTCCCCACTGTTAAGCAGTAATCAAGGACAATGTATACACATTGTGATACTTCACTATTACACAAGGACAAATTCATTCATATATATATATATATATATATATATATATATATATATATATATATATATATATATATATTACTAATAACTAATTAGCAAAAATCAGTGTAAAAATGTCCTCTCACCCCTGTCTCTTGCTCCTCATGTGCTGGACATCAGTAATGTGTGTGCTCTTGGTTTTAATGCAGTACAAGATCCACGTTGATCATTCCTGCTACATTCTCAGTTATCCCTCAAGTGTTTGTAACTATAAAGCCCATGGCAGCATCTTGTAATGCAAAATAATTAATCTCGTAACTCCCTTTCTTTCACAAAACAATTGGCATTTGTTACTAAATATAAACAATAATAACTTTCTGGTGTACTGATGTCCCAGATGTCATTAATCTGATCAAATATTTTTATGTCTTAAGTAAAAAATAATCCCAATAATGATTATGTAGTTTTTCCAAGTCTAAAATAAACACATATGAGCCTACCTAGTAAAATGATGTATTTACCAAGAATCTTCAGAACACAATATTCATCATATTCATTTTATTGAAGCATAGACTATAAAGATGATAAAGTAGCATCAAGACAAATAAGATTCAAGGAAAATAATTATTCATCATCAAAAATACAGATGAGTGATGAAATGTCCTTAAAAGTCACAGTCCCATTCAGTCAACTGTGATACAGATCATGTGATACATATAAGACATTGGATACTGTTTCAGAAAATAATGATTCCCATCATCACATCTAAACTGGTTTCATCGTGATCTTCTGTCGTGTCTGGAAACAGTTTGTGGTTGATATCAAACACTGATGTGGTGTAGCTTGTTCTCAGCCAGAAGATTAGATTAGATTAGATTAGATTCAACTTTATTGTCATTATGCAGAGTACAAGTACAGAGCTAATGAAATGCAGTTAGCATCTAACCAGAAGTGCAAGAATATAGTGTTTTATATACATAAAAGTGCAGAGTAAGTAAAGCTATGATATACAGAATTTACAGTGGAGTTGCTATATACAATATTGATCAGAGTATATACAGAATATAAATATGAATTTAATGTAGGGATTGTATGTACATTATGAACAGAGCAAAGAAGAATTATATATACATTATGAATAGCAGGAACTTGAGAACAGTGGTAATAAATACAGTTGAATGAGTGTGCAAAAGTATAGTTTAACTTTTTTATTATATGCAAAATAATAGTAGTGCAATTATATTTATTGTAGAAATAGTTTACTGTGCTTGTACAGTAACAGCTTTAGACAGTTTATAGAGTAATGGATTTAACCATGTGCAGTCTGTGCAAAATATGAGTAGTGCAATACATGTATGTAAAGTACTGTGACCCGTGCAGTAAAAGAGCAGGTACTAGTTCGAGAGCGTAGGCTCCTGTAACGCCTGCCGGATGGAAGGAGGGTGAAAAGTCCATGGTTAGGGTGAGAGGCATCCTTGATGATGTTTCTTGCCCTACCCAGACAGCGCTTCTGATAAATGTTCTCTATGGAGGTTAACTGGGTGCAAGTGAGATCTCCCAGTCCTAAAATCCCAGACCTGGTCAAAGTGAAACAAACAATCCAGATGAAGTTGTTAAATGGACATAGAGCTCATCTTATGAGTAACTATGACCCTTGTAGTACTGTACACTTACCATTCTTCAAGCTGTTTTAAGATCTTTTGAGAAGCTTTTTCTCTGAAGACAATTTACCACATCCTCTTCTTTCACTCCTTTCAAGAGCATCACTTGGTCAAAACCCCTCATTTGGTTGATGAGATCATCTGTACAAAGTAAAATTGTTAAAATACTGCAATAAACAATTTCATTATGCAAGAATTTAGAAAAAGTTACAGAGGCAAAGGACTTGCCCATGAGACTCCATTAGCATGTGTACTTCTCAGAGACTCTAGAATTCATCTTTTGTTGCAGTAAATGTGTTTTCTTCCTCTAGAGTCTTTCTCCAGAGCTAATGACTTCTCTCACAAATGTGTTTTAGTCTGTGCAGTGTAAGGCTTTGCTCAAACCAATCAACTATCAATTCACAATTTATAACACAACATTCATAAAACAGTGAGATAATGTCAATTGGTGTTTATATCAATTAAACCACTTTTATGACACTTGTATGCTTTTAAGAATAACAGGTGGTGTTTTTTTTTAAACTTTAGATTAAAAATGTTCCAGTCAAACTTTGCTAACATCCTATAATTATTATAGCTGTATCAAATAAAATAAAATAAATATAAAAACATTGGAAAGAATAATTACGGCTGACATGACCAGTCCTGTGAGAGATCATCATAAAGTCCTGTAACACAGCATTGCTTCAACACACACATACCAGAGGACTTCTGTTTGCTTGAGCACAAGATGACCATCTTCATTTCTCATCCTGAGCAAATCATTTCCTTGGTCTTCCTTCTCTTCTGTGAAACAAGATAATCTTACTCTGTGTGCAATGAGCAATATTTCTCATTAAACATATAATTAAGTTAATTTAAAGTAAGATTCAGACCAGAGCATTTGATGAGTAAACAAATGTACCTGGGAAGAGCTGATCGTGGCAAGAGTCGCTGAGACTCAGTAATAGCTCTTTTAGTTTTTAGGAAGGTTTGTGAGGGTTGGCTCCCCAAAAACTTCTGAAAAAGAAGAACAGCATTATCTGCAAACAATCCTGTAAGACAGAAAGAAAGGAAATATTATTTCATTACATGCAACTTATACATTACTATATACTTTAACTTATACATTACTTACATACATTATTTTTTAGACCATGAAAGCATTAGTGAATTATTAAGACTTTGATGTGGGACTGTATTTAGGGATCATTTTAAAGACTTTTCCCCTTTCCAGATACCCACACTTGAGGTCTTATTCACTTGAGAGTGTGTGTACGTGACTATGAGACTGTCCCCGGTCTTAATAATGCCAAAGCATGGTGTCCTTAACACACACTAAACCTCTCCAATACTGCTCCGGAGCGCTATACAACGCTTAGTGTATCCCATCATGCATCATGTTTTGGAATTAATGTGAGACTTTTTGCAGAGATCTCACAGGAGGTCAGTCAACTTTCCAATGTTTGTGAAATATTAATTATAATAATTAGAAATTGAGACTAATTTAGTAGTAAAACAAAGTGTTGCATGTTTTCTTGGTGCACAGAAAAGTATATTTATTTTGTACATCATTTGTAACTTCTTTTTATCACTTAATTAGAAGCACCACAAAATAAATTGTCATCTTTAATAGGGTTAATAGGGCGCTAATTTTAGCGCTTTGGGTTCTAGAAAAGCGCATTAAAATGTATTATTAGGGACTATTGAAAAGACATTTAGAAGTTTCTTTTAAAATACAAAGTTGAAACGAACTTTGTCATGTTAAGATCGACACACATTGTGATCTTCATGCTCACTTGGGCCAAATAAAGGAAATGTGCAAAGATGGCAAGTGTGGGTATTTGGACCGTACAACAGTTTAAGAAACAACAAAATGCTGTGCAAATGATAACAACAGGAATGTTTGATAAAAGGGACAAACTATAACAGACCAACCTGCCTCTGCAGCTTTCTGTCTTCTCCATTTCTGAAGGAATACCTCTCCACAAACACCACTGGGGTGACTGCTTACTTTACGTCTTTTCAGCTAAAAGATTAATACAAGGGGAAAGAAAATAAAACAGAATTATATACAGAATGTTAATAGTGATCTGTGAGCAAAATATTTAAGATATAAACAAATATGAATTGAACTGCAAGATGGGAAAAATGTTTTTTTTTTTTTTTTTTTTTTTTTTTTTACATTAAAAAGGTATTACAAGCATGGTACAGTAAATGTGATTACTGTGAAATAAGTCATATAAAAGCACATTAAAACACTACCATTACAGTGGTACAACTATAGTTAATTTGGTGATTAATGTGCCATTACTATACTACAGTAAAGCTACAGTTACTGTGGTAAAAAAACAAAACAAAAACAAAAACATGGTAAATGTCTTGTTTACTGGGTTTTACCTACTTTTGTAGGTGTCATGGTTACCATGATTTTACTACAAATACAACTTACATCTTTGAACCTGAAATTAATATAAAACGGATCCCAGGTCTGTGGCACGTCACGTCACGTCACGTGACCGATAGAGTTTAACCAGTTAGCAGCTGTGTTCATTTAGTTAAACACAATGAAACTCAAAGACAGCCTCGGATGACCGATGTAATACAGAGAGTAAACATAAGGCGCTCATCTGATTAATAAAGAAGACAGAATACGTTTTAGGACAGGCATTAAAAGAGCATATTTACTACTACTCACCATAGACTGTATAACTCACCCAACCTGCGGCTCTTGCAAACTGATGGAAAGTATCGCGATGTGTGCTGAATGAGACTTCTTGAACGTGATTTCAAAGCGATAAACATCTCATGTCAGTGACGCTAGAGGCGCTTGACCACGCTTCAGTTTTTGACGCTTTGGGGTTGACGCACAGCGCGTGATGCGCGTAGTGGGAGGGGCGGCGCTGTTTATTAATTATGTATTATTATTATTTAGGTCTTTCTGTGTTGATTTGCTGTTTATTAATATTTTTAAAACTATAACGCTAAATCTATCAACATTTATTTAGATGTTATCATATTATCATGTTTCTTTATTTTAATTATATTATTTCGGTCTTATTACAGGTGAAATATTACAGTAAGCCAGAACACGGGCCGAGCGGGGCTCATTCTAAACCCATTAGCGGACATTCATATCACAGAATCTGACAGCGATCAGAGGCTCATCAGCGACATCATTTTAAGAAGCCTTTACAATAGCCTTAATAAAAACTTTTAACTTTAGAGTCTAAAGTAAAAAAATAAAAAAATAAATAAAAAAAATAAATCTGTAGGCCTATCGCTAATAAATAATTTATTTATTTTTAGATATTTTTTGTTCTTTTTATTTAAACTAAATTGTTTCTTAATGTGAAAATGTGTTACAGTTATGTGTCAAGGACTTGATATTGAATTCTGTAATAAAAAAAAATTAAATCTAGGCCTATGAAAAAAATAAAAATCAATGAAAAGTAAAAAAAAGAACCATTGCGCATTTTACAGCTAAAAAAGTTTTAATGTGTTTTTGTCACCAGCAATACAGTATGTTGCTCAGTTTTGTACAGTAAGTTAAGCTCCGATTTTTTTTTCAAGTTTCAGTGAGTTTCTTCTGTTGTCCTGTGAAAAATTTAATAATAATAATAATAATTAATCAGAAAATATTGTGCTGATGCACGAAAGATGCCTCCAGTTGAAATGCATTAGTTTAAAAAAACGTGCTGCAATCATGAAAATAAGGAAATAAACGTGTGCCTGCCACGAATAAATAGATTAAATTACGTGACAAAATCACGAACTGCCGTGAGACTGGGTTTCCGTGTGTGGACCACGGAAGATGAGTGTCATTGACTTGCGTTAGAGTTATCCGTGATCTCAGCACAGACTCACTCCGTGCTCGTATCACAGATTTTAGTTAGGCTAACAGAATCAAAATGAATCTGTATGATGGCAGGACAATGCAATAGTTACAATAACAGTCAGGTTGTTCATGGTATTTGGTGTTGAAAAAAATAAATACTTCAAATGTTGCGTTTCCAGATGAGATAGCACGTCCATTGAGTGAGGTCTGTACTCCATCACTGAAACGATCCGTGTACGGACCACGGAAGATGAGTGTCATTGACTTGCGTTAGAGTTATCCGTGATCTAAGCACAGACTCACTCTGTGCTCCTATCACAGATTTTAGTTCTGACTATAGCCAAAATGTGTGTAAAACGCCATCAAACTGGATTTTATGATGACAGGACGAGAAAAAATGCCAAGTTAATTACATTCCATTGCAACAGTGTCGACGAAAAGCTTGTAAGTTCCTAAACAAGTGAGTGAGGTCAGGTTGTGGAGGTCCGTGCCATCACGGGACTTTTGTAACTGAAACAAACGTAATTTTTATGATGACAGGACAATGCAATAACTACAACAGCTGTCTGGTTAATGTCATTATGGCATTTGATATTGGAAAAGAAACAAATATGTCAAATGTTGCGTTTCCAAATGAGAAAGCACGTCCGTTCAGCGAGTTCTGTACTCCTTCATTGAAACGGGTATCCGTGTGTGGACCACGGAAGGTCAGTGTCATTGACTTGCGTTGGAGAAATATCCGTGGCCGGGTTACGGAATTTGGGGCAATTCCGTGATGGCTTCACGGATTTTGAGTTAAGGACCCGTGGACATTTCACGGAATTCTGTGAGACCAGGTTGCCCATCCATGTACTAACCAGGCCCAAACCTGCTAATATTCAGAGATCGGGCATTGACTTTGTTTTTTTTTTTTGTTTTTTTTTGCAAGATTATTATATAAATCGTGAAATTTTCCAAAAAGTTTAAAGCACCTGGTATTCCCAGGCAGTCTCCCATCCATGTACTAACCAGGCCCAAACCTGCTAATATTCAGAGATCGGGCATTGACTTTGTTTTTTTTTTTTGTTTTTTTTTGCAAGATTATTATATAAATCGTGAAATTTTCCAAAAAGTTTAAAGCACCTGGTATTCCCAGGCAGTCTCCCATCCAAGTACTAACCAGGCCCAAACCTGCTTAGCTTCCAAGAGCAGACGAGATCGGGCATAGCCAGGTTGGTATGGCCGTAAGCGAAGACTGCTGCAAAGAGAGGGCTATTTAAAGATCAGCCCATCTAATCGTCAGTACATTATATAAGTAGGAAAGAAAACCCAAAAGCTTAAAGCACCTGGTATTCCTAGGCAGTGTCTCATCCAAGTACCAACCAGACCTAAACCTGCTAAGATTCAGAGATCTGGCATTGACTCTTTTTTTTTTTTGCAAGATTATTATATAAATCGTGAAATTTTCCAAAAAGTTTAAAGCACCTGGTATTCCCAGGCAGTCTCCCATCCATGTACTTACCAGGACCAAATCTGCTAATATTCAGAGATCGGGCATTGACTCTATTTTTTGGCAAAATTATTATATACTAGGTGAAAAGTTTCCAAAAAGCTTACAGCACCTGGTATTCCCAGGCGGTCTACCATCCAAGTACTAACCAGGCCCAAACCTGCTTAGCTTCCGAGAGCAGGCATAGCCAGGTTGGTATGGCCGTAAGCAAAGACTGCTGCAAAGAGAGGGTTATTTAAAGACCAGCCCATCTAATCGCCAGTACATTATATAAGTAGGAAAGAAAACCCAAAAGCTTAAAGCACCTGGTATTCCTAGGCAGTCTCTCATCCAAGTACTAACCAGACCTAAGCCTGGTAAGATTCAGAGATCGGGCATTGACTCTTTTTTTTTTGCAAGATTATTATATAAATCGTGAAATTTTCCAAAAAGTTTAAAGCACCTGGTATTCCCAGGCAGTCTCCCATCCATGTACTAACCAGGCCCAAACCTGCTAATATTCAGAGATCGGGCATTGACTCTATTTTTTGGAAAAATTATTATATACTAAGTGAAAAGTTTCCAAAAAGCTTACAGCACCTGGTATTCCCAGGCGGTCTACCATCCAAGTACTAACCAGGCCCAAACCTGCTTAGCTTCCGAGAGCAGACGAGATCGGGCATAGCCTTTTTTTTTTTTTTTTTATTAACAAATTTAAAATATTACATTAAAAACATTGTACACATTTTCCACAGTAGCATAACAAACAAAAACAATAATTATTTGCCACAGGTTTGATAAAAGCCATTTCTCTAAACACCAAATACATTTATTTCACTTTACATTCAATAAATAACCTATTATCCCCATTTTTCTTTTTGAAATACAATTTAGGCATTAGCATAACATGATACAATGTTTAAAAACATTATAATAATAAATAATAATACAAATTTAAACCAAACATTGTATTCTTAGTCTACCTCCTCCTCCTCATCTTCCCTCAACACTTGAAATTTATTCTCAAACAAATGTTTCCTCTTACTGTATTTTTCCCTAAAAAGTCTTTTTTTTCTGGCCACATTCACATTTGGTATTACCTTAAGTGTTCTCCTTCTTAATGTCACCCTTTTGTCCTTTCTATCATCCATTCTGTCCACTCCTTTCTCCTCTTCAGTTATCTCTTGCATTTCCTCCTCCTTTTCTTTTAGTCCTTGGTTCTCCATTTCCTCCAATGCCCCTTGTGTTACTTCATGTGATGTCAATATTCCTTTGTCCATTTCTCCTTCCAGCCTTTTCTCTTCCAATTCCATTTCTTTCTCCTCTTCAGTTATCTCTTGCATTTCCTCCTCCTTTTCTTTTAATCCTTGGTTCTCCATTTCCTCCAATACCCCTTGTGTTACTTCCTGTGATGTCAATATTCCTTTGTCCATTTCTCCTTCCAGCCTTTTCTCTTCCAATTCCTTCTTATTTTCCACAATAGCCTCTTTATTCACACCATCTTCTTCCTCATTCTCTCCACCATTTTGTAATTCAGTTTCATTTGACATTCCCCCTCCTACACCTTCTGACTCTTTATTTTGAATTTCATTCTCCATCCAACACTCACATCTTATGATCACCTTTCTGCAATCCGGGCACTTAATTGCATCGCAATCCCTTCCGTAATGACCCTGAGCCATTGCACTGATGACATTTAAAATCTGGACAGTCTTTGAACACATGTCCCTGATTCATGCACAATCGACAGGTTTTAACCTGACGATCATGCATGATCCTTAAATACTGTGTTCCCTCCTCCGTATCAAACTTTGTACTGTATGGCAGAGACACTACTTCTTTAGGAAATTTCACCCTTAGGTACCTTGTACCATCCGCAATGTCTGGGCCTGGATACATTCTTCTTATAATGTCTGAAACAGGTGTTACGCCCCAATTTTGTAATTTAATTAAAATGTCAGAGTCCTCAATATAGGCTGGCAAATGTATGAAAGAAACCACATACTCCCTTGTTTTCAGTTGTCGAATCTCACACAGTTTTCCTTTTATCATTAATCCTTCATCTAATCCATCGCACGCCTCCCTGTTTATCAGTGTAATTTCATATTCTTTTACTTGCCTTGGTCTGACTGCTAGAATCTTTCCTCCTCCAATCCTTTCGTTCACTGCTTTGATAATGTCCTCTGCTCTTGCATCTCTCTGATCCGCCATGTCAACAATTACTGTAGCCTCTTTAGAGTAAATCCTCTTGTTATAATCCATTCGTCCTTGTCCATCTCGTTGTCCTTTATCCATTTCTTTGTCTGTTAGCACTCGTCTTCCTCCTGCCATGTCCACTTCTTTGCCATGTAATCCATCCATTTTTCAAACAAAAGAAAAATTTCTCCCCAGACAGCAAACTGCTGCTGGGAAGTGTAAAAACTATAAAAAACAAAAATCAATAAGTTGCAAAAGAAATAAATCTTTACGCAGATAAAACAAAACAAAAAACACAAGGTGAGCCTCTCTCACCTACTGCCTACTACAAACTGCCAACTCACTTCCTGTGTGGCTCACTAGCGTTGCCAGGTTGGTATGGCCGTAAGCAAAGACTGCTGCAAAGAGAGGGTTATTTAAAGACCAGCCCATCTAATCGCCAGTACATTATATAAGTAGGAAAGAAAACCCAAAAGCTTAAAGCACCTGGTATTCCTAGGCAGTCTCTCATCCAAGTACTTACCAGACCTAAGCCTGGTAAGATTCAGAGATCGGGCATTGACTTTTTTTTTTGCAAGAATATTATATAAATCGTGAAATTTTCCAAAAAGTTTAAAGCACCTGGTATTCCCAGGCAGTCTCCCATCCATGTACTAACCAGGCCCAAACCTGCTAATATTCAGAGATCGGGCATTGACTCTATTTTTTGTCAAAATTATTATATACTAAGTGAAAAGTTTCCAAAAAGCTTACATCACCTGGTATTCCCAGGCGGTCTCCCATCCAAGTACTAACCAGGCCCAAACCTGCTTAGCTTCCGAGAGCAGACGAGACCGGGCATAGCCAGGTTGGTATGGCTGTAAGCGAAGAATGCTGCAAAGAGAGGGCTATTTAAAGAGAAGCCAATCTAATCGCCAATCTAAATTTTGCTGGCTTATCATCCCATAAAAACTTTAAAATATAAGTTTTTATTCTTTTGTAAGCCCATGCTGGCAGACTAACCACACTTAAAATATACCACATCTTAGACAGGAATAAAGAATTTAGAACTAATACTTTCCCTTTTAAAAACAATTCTCTTTGTTTCCAAAAGTTAAGTCTTTTTTCCATTTTGCCTATAACCTCCTCCCAAATCAGGTCTCTTGTTTTCATTTCATCTTTCCCAAGTATAACTCCTAAAATCTTTAATTGGTTCTTCTGCTCTTTAAATTCCCATTGTCTTCCCAAAGTATCCACCTTCCCTATCCTCATATACTCAGTCTTTTCTTTATTGACTTTAGCTCCTGTTCCGCTACAATATTTTTCAAAAATTAACATTGCTTTTTCGATACTCTTTAAATCCTTTAAAAACAGTCGTGTCATCTGCATATTGGAAAATTTTTTGTTGCATTACACCATTTTCAACTAAAATTCCTTGTATTTGTTTTTCTTTATTAATTGCTATTCCTAATGGTTCAGCAACTAAAGTATAAAGTAATGCCGATAAAGGACAGCCCTGCCTTATAGACCTCGAAATTTCAATATAATCAGTTAAAAACCCATTTACTTTAATACAACTTAAAATGTCAGTATAGAAACATTTCATCCATGTTATAAAATTCCTCCCAAATCCAAATTTTTCAATTAAGTCAAACAAATATTTATGCTCTACTCTGTCGAAAGCCTTTTCCAAATCTATGCTAATTAAATACCCTCCTTCACCTTTTTCTTTCATATACCACATTAAGTCTCTAATATTTGTTACTATGTCTGATATATCTCTATTTAAGACACCATATGCCTGATTTGTTGTTATGATGTTTGGAATCACTTTTTTCAGTCTGTTTGCCATGATCTTAGCCAAAATCTTATAGTCAGTATTTAGCATACTCAACGGTCTGTAATTTTTAAGATGATCTTTATCTCCTTTATTCTTATAGATAATTTTTATCATTCCTGTCTTCATGCTTTCACTCATTTTTTTCTGCTTAAAAGTATCAGCAAATAAATTGTGCAGAATAGGTATTAAAACATGTTTAAAAACTTTGTAAAACTCAGATGTTAAGCCATCTAGTCCTGGACTTTTCCCATTCTTCAACTGGTCTATAACCTCTTCAATTTCCTCTTCATTTATATCCTTATCACACATTCTTTTATCTTCTTCATTTACTTGAACTTGAATTTGATTCAATAAATATTCTTCATCTTTCACATTTATATTATCTTTTTTAAATAAGGTAGTATAAAAATCATTCACTTCTTTTAAAATACCTTGTTTTTCCTTCACAACTTTCCCATCTTGTAATATACTTTTGATCAATTCTGCATGTTTTCTTGATTTCTCAAACTCAAAAAAGAATTTTGTACTTCTTTCTCCCTCTACTGTATTTTTCGCTCTGCTTCTAATTTTAGCTCCCCTGCACTTTTCCTCCTCTATTTTCTTAAATTGTTCTTCTAAAAACACTATTTTTGTCACATCCATCTTTCCTTCAGACATCTTTTTCATTTCTTCTTCCCATTCCTTATTTAAAAATCTTTCTTTACTTTTCTTTGTCTTTTGCAATCTTTTTGAATATTCAATGGATATTTTTTTCATAACTTTTTTCAAATTATCCCACCACAAACTTTTTTCTTCATCATATAGAATATTGTTTATACTATTTATTATGACATTTTCTATTTCCATTTTGTAAGACTCGTTTTTTTAAAAGTTCAGCATTTAAAACCCACACCCCTGGACCTCTCTCTACTCCACTAAAATCAATTATTACATTTAAAAAATCATGATCACTTTCACTGAACCTTTTATAAAATACTTTTGATATAAATAGTTCTAGCTGTCTGTTACATAAAACCAAATCAAGTCTACTTTGCTTTAATACTGTGTTCACAATTTGCCTTCTGGAATATTTTCTTTTTACTCTGTTTCTTTCCCGCCATATATCTAAAAATTTGTGTTTTTCCATCATTTTCTTTAATTCAGTTCTTCCCACATCTGATCTATATACCATATAATCCTCCACATCAATTCTTTCCAAAATAGTATTAAAATCCCCAATTAAAATTCCTTTTGTATAACCATCCATTAAAACATTTAAATTTTTAAAAAAGATGACTCTTTCTAAACGGTCATTTGGTGCATGAATTGTACATATCGTTAATTCTTCTTCTTTGCTTTTGACTTTAACTACTAACAATCTTCCTACATTATCTGTGAACATTTCTGTTGCTTTTTCTGTCACTCCCCTTCTAATTAAAATTGCTACTCATTTTTTCCTGTTTGGGTCATTATTGTAAAAAAATTCTCCATCCCATATTTTCTTAAAACCATTAACAATGTCTTCATTCCATCCAGTTTCTTGTATACATATTATATCACTCTTCTTTGTTAAATAGAGTACATTTTCAAATTTAGTCCTAGTTGACAATCCTCTTGCATTGATTGACACTAGTTTCAACTGACTCATAAACAAAAAAAGAAAAATATAAATGCGAAACAAAACCCACATCACTTTTGTTCAGTCTCTCTCAAATCAACATCTTTTAAAGCAATTATCTCTACTTTCTTCTTCTTTTTTTCTTTAGATTCTCGTCTTATTCTTTGTCTTTCCAAGACCTTTTCAATGTTTATTTGTCCTGTTGTTTTCCCTTTAGTCCCCCTGCTCAAAAAACTTTTTTTTCTCTCCCCAATGTCGCTTACCTCTTCCGGGATTGTACTATCCTTTGTTCCATTATTATCTTCTTTATTTACCATTGCATCCTGCTCCACATTTTTCACAGATTGTTGTAGTCCAGTCATCACTTTTTCTTCCCCATTCTGCTCATTCTCACTTGTTTCCTCTTCTTCTTCTTCCTCTTCTTCTTCCTCTCCTTCACTGCTCAGTACATCCTTTGTTAATCCACTTGTTTTTTGTGATGTATTTTCTTTATCAGCCTCCTCCAAATGCTCCACTTCATTATGCATCTCCATTTCCATTTCCTCATGTTCCTCTTCATCCGTTTCACATGCGCATGTTGGCAATGCCTTTCTGCAGCCTTGGCACCGCAGGGCTGTACAGTCCCGCGCATAATGCCCCTGCTCCAGGCATTCTCTGCATGTTAGTAGAGGGCAGTCTTTCTTTTCGTGTTCAGCACTTGAACATATTCTGCATATTTTTACTTGCTGATCATGAATGACTCTGACGAACTGTATTCCTTCCTCTGTTTCAAAACTGGTGTTATATGGAAGGGACACCACGTCCTTAGGGAATTTGACTCGAATAAATCTTGTCCCATCTGCCACCATTGTCCCTGGGTAATACCTCCTTCTCAACGGCAGTATCGGTGTAACTCCCCAGCTTTGCAGTTTTTGTAGTACATCCTTGTCATTGATATAATTTGGCAAACGTAAAAAAGAAACGACCCTCTCCATTTCACAAAGTTTGCTTATTTTACACATTTGTCCATTCAATAGTAGTCCATTCAATAAATTGTCACAGTCTAGTTGATTCTCCAATGTAAGCTCATACTCGAAGTCATTTTTTTTCCTTAGTCCATATAGTTTACCTTTTCCAGTAATGTCCTCAATAGCTTTAATTATCATGATGGCAGTTAGTTTTTCTGGATTTTCCACAGTCATTGTCAGTGTTGTTTCTTTCTTGTATTCCCTCTGATATTTCATTTTGTCTTTTAATCTATTTATCATTTCATTTCTCCGACATTCTTCTTGTCTCTTTTCTCCTTTTGTATCAAACTTTTCTTTACCTTGTGTAGTTGGTTGCTGTTCAGTGCGGCCTTTCTCCATTTCAGCTCCATTTCTTTTCCTTCTTGATACAACAGTTGCCCATGTTTCATTGTAATCCTTTCCATCGTTTTTCATAAACCGTTTTTCCAAAGTAGTGTCTCCTTCAAAATCATTGTTCTTTTCCTCAAAAACCTTGTCCAGATCTGATCCATTAGCCATTGTTTCCATCCTTGTTAAATAGCTTAGCCACAAAAAAAAAACAAAAAAAAAAAAAACACAAACAAACAAAATAAAATAGCTCAAACCCCAGACAGTTTAAAACTGCCCGGGGTTAAAATGACGTTAACAAAAACAAAATACTTCAAACTTTTTAACTTGATATTAAACAAAAACAAAACAAATGAATAAAAATGTGGGAGAGCCTTTCTCTCCAACTGCTGCACAGTACTTCCTGTCAGACTCTCTAGCGCCGTCAGGTTGGTCTGGCCGTAAGCAAAGACTGCTGCAAAGAGAGGGTTATTTAAAGACCAGCCCATCTAATCGCCAGTACATTATATAAGTAGGAAAGAAAACCCAAAAGCTTAAAGCACCTGATATTCCTAGGCAGTCTCTCATCCAAGTACTTACCAGACCTAAGCCTGGTAAGATTCAGAGATCGGGCATTGGCTCTTTTTTATTTGCAAGATTATTATATAAATCGTGAAATTTTCCAAAAAGTTTAAAGCACCTGGTATTCCCAGGCAGTCTCCCATCCATGTACTAACCAGGCCCAAACCTGCTAATATTCAGAGATCGGGCATTGACTCTATTTTTTGGCAAAATTCTTATATACTAAGTGAAAAGTTTCCAAAAAGCTTTCAGCAACTGGTATTCCCAGGCGGTCTCCCATCCAAGTACTAACCAGGCCCAAACCTGCTTAGCTTCCAAGAGCAGATGAGACCGGGCATAGTCAGGTTGGTATGGCTGTAAGCGAAAAATGCTGCAAAGAGAGGGCTATTTAAAGAGAAGCCCATCTAATCGCCAGTATATCATATAAGTAGGAAAGAAAACCCAAAAGCTTAAAGCACCTGGTATTCCTAGGCAGTCTCTCATCCAAGTACTAACCAGACCTAAACCTGGTAAGATTTAGAGATCGGGCATTGACTCTTTTTTTTTTTTTTTGCAAGATTATTATATAAATCGTGAAACTTTCCAAAAAGTTTAAAGCACCTGGTATTCCAAGGCAGTCTCCCATCCATGTACTAACCAGGCCCAAACCTGCTAATATTCAGAGATTGGGCATTGACTCTATTTTTTGGCAAAATTATTATATACTAAGTGAAAAGTTTCCAAAAAGCTTACAGCACCTGGTATTCCCAGGCGGTCTCCCATCCAAGTACTTACCAGGCACAAACCTGCTTAGCTTCGGAGAGCAGACGAGACCGGGCATAGCCAGGTTGGTATGGCTGTAAGCGAAAAATGCTGCAAAGAGAGGGCTATTTAAAGAGAAGCCCATCTAATCGCCAGTATATTATATAAGTAGGAAAGAAAACCCAAAAGCTTAAAGCACCTGGTATTCCTAGGCAGTCTCTCATCCAAGTACTAACCAGACCTAAACCTGGTAAGATTTAGAGATCGGGCATTGACTCTTTTTTTTTTTTCTTTTGCAAGATTATTATATAAATCGTGAAATTTTCCAAAAAGTTTAAAGCACCTGGTTTTCCCAGGCAGTCTCCCATCCATGTAGTAACCAGTCCCAAACCTGCTAATATTCAGAGATCGGCATTGACTCTATTTTTTGGCAAAATTATTATATACTAAGTGAAAAGTTTCCAAAAAGCTTACAGCACCTGGTATTCCCAGGCGGTCTCCCATCCAAGTACTAACCAGGCCCAAACCTGCTTAGCTTCCGAGAGCAGACGAGATCGGGCATAGCCAGGTTGGTATGGCCGTAAGCGAAGACTGCTGCAAAGAGAGGGCTATTTAAAGACCAGCCCATCTAATCGTCAGTACATTATATAAGTAGGAAAGAAAACCCAAAAGCTTAAAGCACCTGGTATTATAGGCAGTCTCTCATCCAAGTACTAACCAGACCTAAACCTGCTAAGATTCAGAGATCGGGCATTGACTCTTTTTTTTTTTTTTCAAGATTATTATATAAATCGTGAAATTTTCCAAAGAGTTTAAAGCACCTGGTATTCCCAGGCAGTCTCCCATCCATGTACTAACAGGCCCAAACCTGCTAATATTCAGAGATCGGGCATTGACTTTTCTTTTTTTTTTTTTTTTTTTTTTTGCAAGATTATTATATAAATCGTGAAATTTTCCAAAAAGTTTAAAGCACCTGGTATTCCCAGGCAGTCTCCCATCCATGTACTAACCAGGCCCAAACCTGCTAATATTCAGAGATCGGGCATTGACTCTATTTTTTGGCAAAATTATTATATACTAAGTGAAAAGTTTCCAAAAAGCTTACAGCACCTGGTATTCCCAGGTGGTCTTTCATCCAAGTACTAACCAGGCCCAAACCTGATAATATTCAGAGATCGGGCATTGACTTTTTTTTTTTTTTTTGCAAGATTATTATATAAATCGTGAAATTTTCCAAAAAGTTTAAAGCACCTGGTATTCCCAGGCAGTCTCCCATCCATGTACTAACCAGGCCCAAACCTGCTAATATTCAGAGATCGGGCATTGACTCTATTTTTTGGCAAAATTATTATATACTAAGTGAAAAGTTTCCAAAAAGCTTACAGCACCTGGTATTCCCAGGTGGTCTTTCATCCAAGTACTAACCAGGCCCAAACCTGCTTAGCTTCGGAGAGCAGACGAGACCGGGCATAGCCAGGTTGGTATGGCTGTAAGCGAAAAATGCTGCAAAGAGAGGACTATTTAAAGACCAGCCCATCTAATCGCCAGTATATTATATAAGTAGGAAAGAAAACCCAAAAGCTTAAAGCACCTGGTATTCCTAGGCAGTCTCTCATCCAAGTACTAACCAGACCTAAACCTGCTAAGATTCAGAGATCGGGCATTGACTCTTTTTTTTTTTTTTTTTTTTGCAAGATTATTATATAAATCTAGAAATTTTCCAAAAAGTTTGAAGCACCTGGTATTCCCAGGCAGTCTCCCATCCATGTACTAACCAGGCCCAAACCTGCTAATATTCAGAGATCGGGCATTGACTCTATTTTTTGGCAAAATTATTATATACTAAGTGAAAAGTTTCCAAAAAGCTTACAGCACCTGGTATTCCCAAGCGGTCTCCCATCCAAGTACTAACCAGGCCCAAACCTGCTTAGCTTCCGAGAGCAGACGAGATCGGGCATAGCCAGGTTGGTATGGCCGTAAGCGAAGACTGCTGCAAAGAGAGGGCTATTTAACCCCTTACTAGTAACCCCCCTTTTTTGGCATGGAGACAGAAATGACATACCCAAAATAAAAAGGTTTCTGCTCATGATTCTTTCTGACTAGATACATAATCAACCTTTGTTCACAAAGCTGACACTTTAAAGTTTACTGTTCAGGAATCAGAATCACTCAGACTGTTATGATAATAGAGATATATAAGCTCAAACATAAAAACAAAAATACAAATATTAAAAACATATGTTTTAAATGTATTTAAAAAATTGTTGATGTAGGATATGAGTTTGAAAACACAGTGTAGCTAAGGCCACAAGTCTTCCAAAACTTCATAAAAAATGTCATAATCGAATCTGTAAAACTGTGAATTTTATGAAATATTTTCTAAGGCCATGTCATGTGTGTTTTTAGAGAAGGCTAATCAGATTGATTTATGGCACTTGTCATCTCTGTAAGATCTCACATGTAAACACTGATGTGTGTTTTATATGTGTTTGGCTGTGAAAACTGCCCGTTTCATGATTGTATTGTTCTCACCAAACGAGTCTTTCACACCTCCGCCAGGTACGACACATTATCCGCATTATTCTTTTATCATTATTCTTTTGTTTTTATTCCACCTTTATTAGCCTTGATTGTGGTTTTTCAGGCTTTACAAAGCAACAAAGCAGCGATCTCACTTCAGTCTCTCTTTGCATTTAGCCCTTATTTATCAAAAGTCTTACTATAAAAATACAACAAAACATTTTCTTACGACCTTACGTGAATTATTGAGACAAAAATGCATTATGAAGAAGAAAAGCACCTGCTATTAGTAGCATTGTAGCTAACGTTAGCATCTAGCTACAGCAGACAATTTATGAAATTATTAACACACTTTTACTCAAAACTCACTTTAAACCCCGATCGAGTGTTTATAATAACTTCCTTTAGCGATCAGGGATGGAATTTGGTCGTTTACTGTTGTAAAAATATGTTATTTGTAGCCTTTTTCATCGCTGCACAAGTTAGCATTTCCCATGTACATTTTCGATTTTTTTTATTAAAACGCCCCAGATCTCAAGAAATTCTCATACCAAGCTTTACTATCGTAATCGCGGGTTTATTATTTGGATATTTCGTGTGTACAAAGGTGTTTCAGTGTTGTTTTGGCCAGATAACTACCAGGAAGTGTGCAGGAAGCATGTGACACGATGGGGCGGTGTCCATATATGACACTGTAAGATTGACATTTGGCAAGGCCCAATCAGAGTCTGAGTCACACACCGCACGAGCTGACACCACTGCGCACACACAGATCGCTGGGAGAGACTGTTTATCATCAGATCGCGTAAATCCGTGGAAAATGAATAGAAATGACGATTCTGTCTGAAG
>NW_020528790.1:17500-35000 GCF_003368295.1 Carassius auratus | reverse complement strand
GTAGGAAAGAAAACCCAAAAGTTTAAAGCACCTGGTATTCCCAGGCAGTCTCCCATCCATGTACTAACCAGGCCCAAACCTGCTAATATTCAGAGATCGGGCATTGACTTTTTTTTTTTTTTTTTGGCAAGATTATTATATAAATCTTGAAATTTTCCAAAAAGTTTAAAGCACCTGGTATTCCCAGGCAGTCTCCCATCCATGTACTTACCAGGCCCAAACCTGCTAATATTCAGAGATCGGGCATTGACTCTATTTTTTGTCAAAATTATTATATACTAAGTGAAAAGTTTCCAAAAAGCTTACAGCACCTGGTATTCCCAGGCGGTCTCCCATCCAAGTACTAACCAGGCCCAAACCTGCTTAGCTTCCGAGAGCAGACGAGATCGGGCATAGCCTTTTTTTTTTTTTTTTTTTTTTTTTTTATTGAAGAAATTAATCAATTCAAACATACATATCAATTATTCACATACAAAAATACATAAGATTATTTCTTTGACATACAAAACTCCTAATTTGAATTGACAGACATCTTACATACATTTAAAAAGAAGTCATTAAATATTTTAATCTTTTAAAAATGACAATTCAATCCCCAGCTCTTTGAAAACCTTTAACACCTCCTGAGTAAAAATATTATAAAAGACATCAATCGTTTCCTCCAACTTAAAATAATAAAACAGACATTCAACATATTTTTCAACTTTTCTCCTGAACACATTCCATACATCAATTAAAACATTTTCCTTTTTCACCACCACTCTTCTTTCCCAAATCGCACTTTGCATCAGCATCACAAGTAAATTTATCAGCTTCTCATGTTTACATTTCTAATTAATGCCCAACATTAACACATTTTCCCACTCAAAGTTCCCATTTTCCTCTCCTCTCAAACTTAAAATCATGCTTTTACACCTCTCATTAAAATCTTTCAGCTTATCACAATATAAAAACAAGTGTAAAAACCCTTCATCAGCATCTTGGCAAACTTTACATATTGCACTTTCCTCCATCCCAATTTTGCTTAAAATTACGTCTGTGAACACTGCTTTGTTTCTGATAAAATATTCCATATTCTCCAGTTTAGTCTGTACAATTTTCCCCTTTATATTCCCCCATATTTTTTCTTCTGTTACATCATTGAACATCTGTAGCCAATATTCATTTACAACAGGTTTCTTGAAAACCACATCTCTAAAAAAACAATAAAACATTTTAACTTTACATTCTTTAAAAGCACACAATTTCCCCCCCATATTTACATACACATCTTTTCCTTGATCTTCTTCTTCCATATTTTCAATTCTCTTTATCCATTCTTTAGGTATAGCATTCTTAATTAAATCATATTTGTTTGTAATCTCTTGTCTGGTATAATCCTCCTTTGCCTCCTCCATCACATCCACAATGTATTGAACTGGTAAAAAACCCTCTTTGAATTCATATAAAACATCTCTGACTTTCATGATTCCCACATCCCACCACTTCTTAAAAAAAACCTGCTTCCCTTGATTTAAAATGCAGTTATTTAAGAATAAAGGCTGATTTAAAATGTTCTCTCTACCTTGTGGCTTAAAATGCACATTATCTAAAAATTTTCCCCATGCTCCCATCAGTTCTCTATAAAATTCTGGCATCCCCTCCGTCATCCAATTTTTTGTTTTCATCCATAAAATGTTGTCCCCCAGATTAAAATGACTACACTTGTTTAAAAAATGCCCCATTGTTCTTTTCCATGCTGCTTTATTTCCTTCGTCTAGATATTTGCTTATGATTTTCACCCTTAAACTGTTCTTTCTTTGCTCCACGTCCATTAGCCCTAGCCCCCCCTTCCCCATTGCTCCTATTAAAGTGTTATATGCAATTCTCGGTGGCTTTCCTTCCCATAAAAAATCTAAAAAACATTTTTTCAGCCTTTTTTCTGTCCACAACGGCATTGAAGCCACATATAAAATATGCCATAACTTAGAAACCATTAAAACATTCAAAATTAAAACCCTCCCCTTCAAAGTTAAGGACATTAATCTCCAAAAATTTAACCTTCTCTCGATCCCTCCTAACATCTCCTCCCACATAATTCCTTCTGCTTTGGTTTCATCCCTCCCCATTAAAACACCTAAAATCTTTATTTCATTCATTTCCTTAAAATTAAAGTGCCCAGTTAAAACCTCACTTCGCCCAAATCTCATGTATACCGTTTTATCCTCATTCACTTTAGCCCCAGATCCCCTGCAAAATGATTGTACTATTTTCATCACTTCCCTTACACTCAACAAATCTTGCAGCAATAGCGTAGTATCATCAGCGTATTGAAATATTTTATTCTCTCCTCCCTCTATGCCTATTCCTTTTATTCTCCCTTCCTGTTCTACCATTAACCCAAGTGGTTCCGCAACTAAAGCATATAAAAGTGCCGACAACGGGCAGCCCTGTCTAATTGATCTTGTTAATTTAAAACACTCTGTTAAAAACCCATTACATTTAACTCTCGTTACAGCACCTTTATATAAAATCTTAACCCATTTAATAAAATTCCGTCCAAAACCAAAAGTATCCAAAACCCCAAATAAAAAATCATGCTCTACCCTGTCAAAAGCCTTCTCAAAGTCCAAACTGATTATAAAACCATCTTTCTTCTTTTCATTAATATATCTTATGGTATCTTTTATGCTCATTGTTGTATCTGCAATGTCTCTTCCTTTAATACTGTAAGCTTGGTTTGTTTGAATTATTGTGGGCATCACTTCTTTTAATCTGTTAGCTAAAATTTTTGATAAAATCTTTAAATCTGTGTTAAGCATTGTTATAGGCCTATAATTCTTTAACTCCACTTTGTCTCCTTTCCTTTTATATATCAGCTTCGTTAATCCCATTCCCATCCTTTCGTTCATCTCACCTTTCCTAAAAATCTCGTCAAATACTTCTTTTAAGATAGTTGTTAAAACATCTTTAAAAACAATGTAAAACTCACTCCCCAACCCATCTATCCCTGGACTTTTCCTCTTGTTTAACCCAATTATTGCTCTTTTTATTTCTTCTTCTCTTACTTCATCATCACACTCTTGTTTATCCACTTCTCCTACTCTGGCTTTTATTTGCTTCAGTAATTCCACTTTTTCTCCTTCTTTTACCCCCTCTGTACAGAATAAGTTCTCATAATATGATTTTATTTCCTCTAAAATGTCTGCATTTTCTTCTACTATTCTCCCATTTTTGCCCCTTATTTCTTTAATCATGTCTGCTTTCCCTTTTCTTTTCTCTAGATCAGTGGTTCCCAACCTTTTTCAACTCGCGGCCCACACAACCAAACACATATGTTTGCGCGGCCCACTTCAAAAAAATTAACTGACCCCGCTTTTGTTGGGTTTATAACTTAGTACTCAGAAGCTAGATTTTAAACTATATTTATTGAATAAACTAGGGTTGTGCGATATGGACAAAAAAAAAAAAAAAACTATCGCGATTTTTTTATCAATTTTGCAATTGTGCTTTTACAGCCATAAATGCATTCACGATTAATTTGAAACATATTTCCAAAAGAAAACCAATCAGAGCTTTATCAAAAAGTTTTAACATCTCTAGAACAGACATAAGTCAAAATTATCACTATAGTGAAGATGTAAAAAAATGTATAGACTTGTGGCAAAAAATAAAAATAAAAAAGAAAGTCCTGTATACAGGGACTTTTTTTTTCTTTTTTGCCATGCATTGTTCATAGAGCTCATTAATTGTAGCGGTGCCTCAGGTGTTTGCAGTGTGTATACAGTATGTGTATGCGGTCAGCAGTGAGAGCGCATAAATATAACGCGAAAGCACATTAAAATAATGCACGAGTGCGAATCTCTCTGTTCGCAGCAGATTTCCTTTGCTCTGTCACAAAACCGGTCGTGGCTTGCTCAGATACACGCTGCTTTGCGAGGAGAGAGTGTGCATACTTAAAACGTGTCTCCTCTCACTTAAACTGCATCCTGTTCACAAACAAATTCACTATATGTTCATGTGTTAGACATGAATTATTTTCACACGTTTTTATTTCTAGCCTTTTACCGCAGTGAGAACGCTCTGATCCGTCAACATTGGCTCAGAAAAAAGGCGCATCACAAACAGTGTGTGAACCTGGAGTTAGGCATATGCGCACGCTCAAATCGTGATTTTAGGACGTTTTCTTTTAATCGCACAGCCCTAGAATGGACTGGAAATGAACAGAAAATAATTGGCGGCCCACCTGCAATACCACTGCGGCCCACTAGGGGGCAGCGGACCACAGGTTGAAAACCACTGCTCTAGATCAAAGAAAAATTTTGTGCACTTCTCCCCCTCCACTGTATATTTTGCTTTGCTTCTTAATCTTGCAGCTTCATATTTCTCCTCTTCCATTTCCTTCAGTCTACCTTCTATTTCTTTTATTTTCTCTATGCTTTTTTCTGCCTTATCCAGTTCCTCATTTAAGTTTTTTCTTAGCTCTCTTTCCTTATTTTTCTTACATTTATTAATTAATTTGCAATATGTTATTGTAAACTTTTTTACCAGATATTTCACGTTCTCCCACCACATTCGCTTATCCTCACTATACATTTCATTTTCTTTTTCCTTTTCAATTATCTCCTTTATACTTAAAACATAATCTTCATTCTTTAAAACCTCTGTATTTAAAATCCAGACTCCCGGCCCTCTTTGCACTTTACTCCAGTCTACTTTAAAAAATAAAAACTTGTGATCGCTAAAACTTGTTTCTTCATACTTAATCTTTTTTATAAAATTCTCCACATTTCTTGTACATAAAATAAAGTCTATTCTTGTTTCACACACAAACTGCCCCACTATTTGCCTCCTTGAAAATTCTTTTATCTTTTCATTTCTTTCTCTCCACACATCGATGATATCCTTTTCTCCCATTAATGCTTTTAATTCTTTTCTCCCCTTGTCATTTTTAAAAACCATTCATTCTGCCATGTCTTGTTTACTAAAAACTGTGTTAAAATCCCCTATCATTATTATTTCCGTATACTTGTTTATGATATTTCTTAAAACATAAAAAAAATCTTTCTTTTCCTTCTCCTCTGTTGGCGCATGTACATTGACTAAAATCAGTTCACGTCCTTCACAATTTACTTCAACCACCATACATTTCCCCATCTTATCTTTATACACTACCCTACTTGAATTAAAAACATCTTTCCTTATTAAAAAAGCCACTCCTCTTCCAAGCCTTCCATCCCCATTGTTATATAAAATATCCCCTTCCCATTTCTTTTTATAGTCCTCCATCACACTCTCTTTCCAATTTGTTTCTTGTAAAACAATAACATCTTCGCCTTGGCATTTTTCCTTCACTTTTTCAAATTTACCCATGTCCATCAGTCCCCTTGCATTAAAAGTAACACAACTTAAGACCATTAAAAAGAAAAATAAATACATAACAAACATTACTTTCCATCTTCTCCCTCCAACCCACTTAACACTTCATATCTGTTTACAATTTTCACTCCGCCCATTGTCATTATCTTTTTTCTAGCATTTTCCACATTTGGTTTTACCTTTAATGTTCGCCTTCTTATTTGTCCTCTCTCCTCTCTGTCTTTTTCCATGTTATCCATCCTCGTTTCTTCTCCACTGTCCATTTCTTTGTTTTGATCATCCATTCTATGTCCATCTCCGTCCATGCCATCTAAAAGATTTTTAAAACTGTCCGATATTTCCATTTCCGTCCATTGAGTGTCCTGTTCTGTTGTATGCTCCTCGTCTGCATCATTTACTTTTTCTCCTTCTTCCTCTCTGTTGCTCGCTCCTCCTTCTGTTTCTTCTTGTTGCAATCCGCCTTCCTCTTGTCCTTCATCAGTTTCTCTTTCCACCTCGCTGTTTCCTTCATGCACCTGTCCGTCCAACTGAAGTTCCATACCTCCTTCCTCTCTTTCCATCCAACATTCACATTTATTTAAAACTTCTTGACACCCTGGGCATCTGACAGCATTGCAATCTCTTGCAAAATGTCCCCTCTCCTCGCACTTCCGGCACTTAAAATCTGGGCAGTCTTTCAGCAGGTGTCCAGGGCTCATGCACAGCCTACAGGTCTTCACCTGATGGCTGTGCATCACCCTAAAATACTGCTGCCCTTCTGCTGTTTCCAGCTTTGTGCTATATGGCAAAGATGCGACATCTTTGGGGAATCTCACTTTTAGGAACCTTGTTCCGTCTTCTATGTCAGTGCCCGGGTAACATCTTCTTTTTATCTGTGAAATGGGATTAACTCCCCATCCTTCCAATTTACCTATAATTTCTTTGTCATCAATATAGACGGGCAGGTGCATGAAGGAAACAACATAATCTCTGTTTTGCAAATTTTTTACCTCACAGTTCACTCCTTTTATCATCAGTCCATCAATCAGTTTGTCACATGTTTCTTCTTTCTCCATTGTTAATTCATATTCTTTTCCTTGTCTTGGCCTTAGTGCCAGGATTTTCCCGTGTCCACATTGTTTTGATACAGCCTTGATGATATCCTCTGCTCTCACCTCGATCACATTCTCTACGTTCACAATCACTGTAGCCTCCTTTAGATATTTTCTCTCAAGAAATTTGTCCATCGTACCTTGGTTATTTCCATAGCCAGCTCGTAGTCGATTTCCCAGTCCAGTGACATTTACTGATCGTGTCTCTCCGCCAAATCCAGTATCGTTTGCCATGCGTCTCTCTCCAGCCAGTCCATTATCGTTTGCCATGCGTCTCTCTCCAGCCAATCCAGTGTCGTTTGCCATACGTCTCTCTCCAACCAGTCCAGTGTCGTTTGCCATACGTGTCTCTCCAGCCGGTCCTGTGTCGTGATCCATTAATCCGTCCATTTTAAGAGAAAAACAAAAAAACAAAAAACAAAGAAACCACCCTCCAGCCAGCAAAAAGCTGCTGTTAGGTGGTTTAAAACTGAAAAACACAAAAAAAAACTGAACTAAAGTCCAAAAACAACTTACAAACAAACACAAACTGAAAAAACAAAATGGAGGAGAGCCTTCCTCTCCCTACTGCAGCCAACACTTCCTGTAGCTCTCTAGCGCCCTCAGGTTGGTATGGCCGTAAGCGAAGACTGCTGCAAAGAGAGGGCTATTTAAAGACCAGCCCATCTAATCGTCAGTACATTATATAAGTAGGAAAGAAAACCCAAAAGCTTAAAGCACCTGGTATTCCTAGGCAGTCTCTCATCCAAGTACTAACCAGACCTAAACCTGCTAAGATTCAGAGATCGGGCATTGACTCTATTTTTTTTTTTTTTGCAAGATTATTATATAAATCGTGAAATTTTCCAAAAAGTTTAAAGCACCTGGTATTCCCAGGCAGTCTCCCATCCATGTACTAACCAGGCCCAAACCTGATAATATTCAGAGATCGGGCATTTACTTTTTTTTTTTTTTGCAAGATTATTATATAAATTGTGAAATTTTCCAAAAAGTTTAAAGCACCTGGTATTCCCAGGCAGTCTCCCATCCATGTACTTACCAGGCCCAAACCTGCTAATATTCAGAGATCGGGCATTGACTCTATTTTTTGGCAAAAGTATTATATACTAAGTGAAAAGTTTCCAAAAAGCTTACAGCACCTGGTATTCCCAGGCGGTCTCCCATCCAAGTACTAACCAGGCCCAAACCTGCTTAGCTTCGGAGAGCAGACGAGATCGGGCATAGCCAGGTTGGTATGGCCGTAAGCGAAGACTGCTGCAAAGAGAGGGTTATTTAAAGACCAGCCCATCTAATCGCCAGTACATTATATAAGTAGGAAAGAAAACCGAAAAGCTTAAAGCACCTGGTATTCCTAGGCAGTCTCTCATCCAAGTACTAACCAGACCTAAGCCTGGTAAGATTCAGAGATCGGGCATTGACTCTTTTTTTTTTTTTTTTGCAAGATTATTATATAAATCGTGAAATTTTCCAAAAAGTTTAAAGCACCTGGTATTCCCAGGCAGTCTCCCATCCATGTACTAACCAGGCCCAAACCTGCTAATATTCAGAGATCGGGCAAAAAGCTTACAGCACCTGGTATTCCCAGGCGGTCTCCCATCCAAGTACTAACCAGGCCCAAACCTGCTTAGCTTCCGAGAGCAGACGAGATCGGGCATAGCCAGGTTGGTATGGCCGTAAGCGAAGACTGCTGCAAAGAGAGGGCTATTTAAAGACCAGCCCATCTAATCGTCAGTACATTATATAAGTAGGAAAGAAAACCCAAAAGCTTAAAGCACCTGGTATTCCTAGGCAGTCTCTCATCCAAGTACTAACCAGACCTAAGCCTGGTAAGATTCAGAGATCGGGCATTGACTCTTTTTTTTTTTTTTTTTTTTTTTTTGCAAGATTATTATATAAATCGTGAAATTTTCCAAAAAGTTTAAAGCACCTGGTATTCCCAGGCAGTCTCCCATCCATGTACTAACCATGCCCAAACCTGCTAATATTCAGAGATCGGGCATTGACTCTATTTTTTGGCAAAATTATTATATACTAAGTGAAAAGTTTCCAAAAAGCTTACAGCACCTGGTATTCCCAGGCGGTCTCCCATCCAAGTACTAACCAGGCCCAAACCTGCTTAGCTTCCGAGAGCAGACGAGATCGGGCATAACCAGGTTGGTATGGCCGTAAGCGAAGACTGCTGCAAAGAGAGGGCTATTTAAAGACCAGCCCATCTAATCGTCAGTACATTATATAAGTAGGAAAGAAAACCCAAAAGCTTAAAGCACCTGGTATTCCTAGGCAGTCTCTCATCCAAGTACTAACCAGACCTAAACCTGCTAAGATTCAGAGATCGGGCATTGACTCTTTTTTTTTTTTTTTTTTGCAAGATTATTATATAAATCGTGAAATTTTCCAAAGAGTTTAAAGCACCTGGTATTCCCAGGCAGTCTCCCATCCATGTACTAACAGGCCCAAACCTGCTAATATTCAGAGATCGGGCATTGACTCTATTTTTTGGCAAAATTATTATATACTAAGTGAAAAGTTTCCAAAAAGCTTACAGCACCTGGTATTCCCAGGCGGTCTCCCATCCAAGTACTAACTAGGCCCAAACCTGCTTAGCTTCGGAGAGCAGACGAGATCGGGCATAGCCAGGTTGGTATGGCCGTAAGCGAAGACTGCTGCAAAGAGAGGGTTATTTAAAGACCAGCCCATCTAATCGCCAGTACATTATATAAGTAGGAAAGAAAACCCAAAAGTTTAAAGCACCTGGTATTCCCAGGCAGTCTCCCATCCATGTACTAACCAGGCCCAAACCTGCTAATATTCAGAGATCGGGCATTGACTTTTTTTTTTTTTTTTTGGCAAGATTATTATATAAATCTTGAAATTTTCCAAAAAGTTTAAAGCACCTGGTATTCCCAGGCAGTCTCCCATCCATGTACTTACCAGGCCCAAACCTGCTAATATTCAGAGATCGGGCATTGACTCTATTTTTTGTCAAAATTATTATATACTAAGTGAAAAGTTTCCAAAAAGCTTACAGCACCTGGTATTCCCAGGCGGTCTCCCATCCAAGTACTAACCAGGCCCAAACCTGCTTAGCTTCCGAGAGCAGACGAGATCGGGCATAGCCTTTTTTTTTTTTTTTTTTTTTTTTTTTATTGAAGAAATTAATCAATTCAAACATACATATCAATTATTCACATACAAAAATACATAAGATTATTTCTTTGACATACAAAACTCCTAATTTGAATTGACAGACATCTTACATACATTTAAAAAGAAGTCATTAAATATTTTAATCTTTTAAAAATGACAATTCAATCCCCAGCTCTTTGAAAACCTTTAACACCTCCTGAGTAAAAATATTATAAAAGACATCAATCGTTTCCTCCAACTTAAAATAATAAAACAGACATTCAACATATTTTTCAACTTTTCTCCTGAACACATTCCATACATCAATTAAAACATTTTCCTTTTTCACCACCACTCTTCTTTCCCAAATCGCACTTTGCATCAGCATCACAAGTAAATTTATCAGCTTCTCATGTTTACATTTCTAATTAATGCCCAACATTAACACATTTTCCCACTCAAAGTTCCCATTTTCCTCTCCTCTCAAACTTAAAATCATGCTTTTACACCTCTCATTAAAATCTTTCAGCTTATCACAATATAAAAACAAGTGTAAAAACCCTTCATCAGCATCTTGGCAAACTTTACATATTGCACTTTCCTCCATCCCAATTTTGCTTAAAATTACGTCTGTGAACACTGCTTTGTTTCTGATAAAATATTCCATATTCTCCAGTTTAGTCTGTACAATTTTCCCCTTTATATTCCCCCATATTTTTTCTTCTGTTACATCATTGAACATCTGTAGCCAATATTCATTTACAACAGGTTTCTTGAAAACCACATCTCTAAAAAAACAATAAAACATTTTAACTTTACATTCTTTAAAAGCACACAATTTCCCCCCCATATTTACATACACATCTTTTCCTTGATCTTCTTCTTCCATATTTTCAATTCTCTTTATCCATTCTTTAGGTATAGCATTCTTAATTAAATCATATTTGTTTGTAATCTCTTGTCTGGTATAATCCTCCTTTGCCTCCTCCATCACATCCACAATGTATTGAACTGGTAAAAAACCCTCTTTGAATTCATATAAAACATCTCTGACTTTCATGATTCCCACATCCCACCACTTCTTAAAAAAAACCTGCTTCCCTTGATTTAAAATGCAGTTATTTAAGAATAAAGGCTGATTTAAAATGTTCTCTCTACCTTGTGGCTTAAAATGCACATTATCTAAAAATTTTCCCCATGCTCCCATCAGTTCTCTATAAAATTCTGGCATCCCCTCCGTCATCCAATTTTTTGTTTTCATCCATAAAATGTTGTCCCCCAGATTAAAATGACTACACTTGTTTAAAAAATGCCCCATTGTTCTTTTCCATGCTGCTTTATTTCCTTCGTCTAGATATTTGCTTATGATTTTCACCCTTAAACTGTTCTTTCTTTGCTCCACGTCCATTAGCCCTAGCCCCCCCTTCCCCATTGCTCCTATTAAAGTGTTATATGCAATTCTCGGTGGCTTTCCTTCCCATAAAAAATCTAAAAAACATTTTTTCAGCCTTTTTTCTGTCCACAACGGCATTGAAGCCACATATAAAATATGCCATAACTTAGAAACCATTAAAACATTCAAAATTAAAACCCTCCCCTTCAAAGTTAAGGACATTAATCTCCAAAAATTTAACCTTCTCTCGATCCCTCCTAACATCTCCTCCCACATAATTCCTTCTGCTTTGGTTTCATCCCTCCCCATTAAAACACCTAAAATCTTTATTTCATTCATTTCCTTAAAATTAAAGTGCCCAGTTAAAACCTCACTTCGCCCAAATCTCATGTATACCGTTTTATCCTCATTCACTTTAGCCCCAGATCCCCTGCAAAATGATTGTACTATTTTCATCACTTCCCTTACACTCAACAAATCTTGCAGCAATAGCGTAGTATCATCAGCGTATTGAAATATTTTATTCTCTCCTCCCTCTATGCCTATTCCTTTTATTCTCCCTTCCTGTTCTACCATTAACCCAAGTGGTTCCGCAACTAAAGCATATAAAAGTGCCGACAACGGGCAGCCCTGTCTAATTGATCTTGTTAATTTAAAACACTCTGTTAAAAACCCATTACATTTAACTCTCGTTACAGCACCTTTATATAAAATCTTAACCCATTTAATAAAATTCCGTCCAAAACCAAAAGTATCCAAAACCCCAAATAAAAAATCATGCTCTACCCTGTCAAAAGCCTTCTCAAAGTCCAAACTGATTATAAAACCATCTTTCTTCTTTTCATTAATATATCTTATGGTATCTTTTATGCTCATTGTTGTATCTGCAATGTCTCTTCCTTTAATACTGTAAGCTTGGTTTGTTTGAATTATTGTGGGCATCACTTCTTTTAATCTGTTAGCTAAAATTTTTGATAAAATCTTTAAATCTGTGTTAAGCATTGTTATAGGCCTATAATTCTTTAACTCCACTTTGTCTCCTTTCCTTTTATATATCAGCTTCGTTAATCCCATTCCCATCCTTTCGTTCATCTCACCTTTCCTAAAAATCTCGTCAAATACTTCTTTTAAGATAGTTGTTAAAACATCTTTAAAAACAATGTAAAACTCACTCCCCAACCCATCTATCCCTGGACTTTTCCTCTTGTTTAACCCAATTATTGCTCTTTTTATTTCTTCTTCTCTTACTTCATCATCACACTCTTGTTTATCCACTTCTCCTACTCTGGCTTTTATTTGCTTCAGTAATTCCACTTTTTCTCCTTCTTTTACCCCCTCTGTACAGAATAAGTTCTCATAATATGATTTTATTTCCTCTAAAATGTCTGCATTTTCTTCTACTATTCTCCCATTTTTGCCCCTTATTTCTTTAATCATGTCTGCTTTCCCTTTTCTTTTCTCTAGATCAGTGGTTCCCAACCTTTTTCAACTCGCGGCCCACACAACCAAACACATATGTTTGCGCGGCCCACTTCAAAAAAATTAACTGACCCCGCTTTTGTTGGGTTTATAACTTAGTACTCAGAAGCTAGATTTTAAACTATATTTATTGAATAAACTAGGGTTGTGCGATATGGACAAAAAAAAAAAAAAACTATCGCGATTTTTTTTATCAATTTTGCAATTGTGCTTTTACAGCCATAAATGCATTCACGATTAATTTGAAACATATTTCCAAAAGAAAACCAATCAGAGCTTTATCAAAAAGTTTTAACATCTCTAGAACAGACATAAGTCAAAATTATCACTATAGTGAAGATGTAAAAAAATGTATAGACTTGTGGCAAAAAATAAAAATAAAAAAGAAAGTCCTGTATACAGGGACTTTTTTTTCTTTTTTGCCATGCATTGTTCATAGAGCTCATTAATTGTAGCGGTGCCTCAGGTGTTTGCAGTGTGTATACAGTATGTGTATGCGGTCAGCAGTGAGAGCGCATAAATATAACGCGAAAGCACATTAAAATAATGCACGAGTGCGAATCTCTCTGTTCGCAGCAGATTTCCTTTGCTCTGTCACAAAACCGGTCGTGGCTTGCTCAGATACACGCTGCTTTGCGAGGAGAGAGTGTGCATACTTAAAAACGTGTCTCCTCTCACTTAAACTGCATCCTGTTCACAAACAAATTCACTATATGTTCATGTGTTAGACATGAATTATTTTCACACGTTTTTATTTCTAGCCTTTTACCGCAGTGAGAACGCTCTGATCCGTCAACATTGGCTCAGAAAAAAGGCGCATCACAAACAGTGTGTGAACCTGGAGTTAGGCATATGCGCACGCTCAAATCGTGATTTTAGGACGTTTTCTTTTAATCGCACAGCCCTAGAATGGACTGGAAATGAACAGAAAATAATTGGCGGCCCACCTGCAATACCACTGCGGCCCACTAGGGGGCAGCGGACCACAGGTTGAAAACCACTGCTCTAGATCAAAGAAAAATTTTGTGCACTTCTCCCCCTCCACTGTATATTTTGCTTTGCTTCTTAATCTTGCAGCTTCATATTTCTCCTCTTCCATTTCCTTCAGTCTACCTTCTATTTCTTTTATTTTCTCTATGCTTTTTTCTGCCTTATCCAGTTCCTCATTTAAGTTTTTTCTTAGCTCTCTTTCCTTATTTTTCTTACATTTATTAATTAATTTGCAATATGTTATTGTAAACTTTTTTACCAGATATTTCACGTTCTCCCACCACATTCGCTTATCCTCACTATACATTTCATTTTCTTTTTCCTTTTCAATTATCTCCTTTATACTTAAAACATAATCTTCATTCTTTAAAACCTCTGTATTTAAAATCCAGACTCCCGGCCCTCTTTGCACTTTACTCCAGTCTACTTTAAAAAATAAAAACTTGTGATCGCTAAAACTTGTTTCTTCATACTTAATCTTTTTTATAAAATTCTCCACATTTCTTGTACATAAAATAAAGTCTATTCTTGTTTCACACACAAACTGCCCCACTATTTGCCTCCTTGAAAATTCTTTTATCTTTTCATTTCTTTCTCTCCACACATCGATGATATCCTTTTCTCCCATTAATGCTTTTAATTCTTTTCTCCCCTTGTCATTTTTAAAAACCATTCATTCTGCCATGTCTTGTTTACTAAAAACTGTGTTAAAATCCCCTATCATTATTATTTCCGTATACTTGTTTATGATATTTCTTAAAACATAAAAAAAATCTTTCTTTTCCTTCTCCTCTGTTGGCGCATGTACATTGACTAAAATCAGTTCACGTCCTTCACAATTTACTTCAACCACCATACATTTCCCCATCTTATCTTTATACACTACCCTACTTGAATTAAAAACATCTTTCCTTATTAAAAAAGCCACTCCTCTTCCAAGCCTTCCATCCCCATTGTTATATAAAATATCCCCTTCCCATTTCTTTTTATAGTCCTCCATCACACTCTCTTTCCAATTTGTTTCTTGTAAAACAATAACATCTTCGCCTTGGCATTTTTCCTTCACTTTTTCAAATTTACCCATGTCCATCAGTCCCCTTGCATTAAAAGTAACACAACTTAAGACCATTAAAAAGAAAAATAAATACATAACAAACATTACTTTCCATCTTCTCCCTCCAACCCACTTAACACTTCATATCTGTTTACAATTTTCACTCCGCCCATTGTCATTATCTTTTTTCTAGCATTTTCCACATTTGGTTTTACCTTTAATGTTCGCCTTCTTATTTGTCCTCTCTCCTCTCTGTCTTTTTCCATGTTATCCATCCTCGTTTCTTCTCCACTGTCCATTTCTTTGTTTTGATCATCCATTCTATGTCCATCTCCGTCCATGCCATCTAAAAGATTTTTAAAACTGTCCGATATTTCCATTTCCGTCCATTGAGTGTCCTGTTCTGTTGTATGCTCCTCGTCTGCATCATTTACTTTTTCTCCTTCTTCCTCTCTGTTGCTCGCTCCTCCTTCTGTTTCTTCTTGTTGCAATCCGCCTTCCTCTTGTCCTTCATCAGTTTCTCTTTCCACCTCGCTGTTTCCTTCATGCACCTGTCCGTCCAACTGAAGTTCCATACCTCCTTCCTCTCTTTCCATCCAACATTCACATTTATTTAAAACTTCTTGACACCCTGGGCATCTGACAGCATTGCAATCTCTTGCAAAATGTCCCCTCTCCTCGCACTTCCGGCACTTAAAATCTGGGCAGTCTTTCAGCAGGTGTCCAGGGCTCATGCACAGCCTACAGGTCTTCACCTGATGGCTGTGCATCACCCTAAAATACTGCTGCCCTTCTGCTGTTTCCAGCTTTGTGCTATATGGCAAAGATGCGACATCTTTGGGGAATCTCACTTTTAGGAACCTTGTTCCGTCTTCTATGTCAGTGCCCGGGTAACATCTTCTTTTTATCTGTGAAATGGGATTAACTCCCCATCCTTCCAATTTACCTATAATTTCTTTGTCATCAATATAGACGGGCAGGTGCATGAAGGAAACAACATAATCTCTGTTTTGCAAATTTTTTACCTCACAGTTCACTCCTTTTATCATCAGTCCATCAATCAGTTTGTCACATGTTTCTTCTTTCTCCATTGTTAATTCATATTCTTTTCCTTGTCTTGGCCTTAGTGCCAGGATTTTCCCGTGTCCACATTGTTTTGATACAGCCTTGATGATATCCTCTGCTCTCACCTCGATCACATTCTCTACGTTCACAATCACTGTAGCCTCCTTTAGATATTTTCTCTCAAGAAATTTGTCCATCGTACCTTGGTTATTTCCATAGCCAGCTCGTAGTCGATTTCCCAGTCCAGTGACATTTACTGATCGTGTCTCTCCGCCAAATCCAGTATCGTTTGCCATGCGTCTCTCTCCAGCCAGTCCATTATCGTTTGCCATGCGTCTCTCTCCAGCCAATCCAGTGTCGTTTGCCATACGTCTCTCTCCAACCAGTCCAGTGTCGTTTGCCATACGTGTCTCTCCAGCCGGTCCTGTGTCGTGATCCATTAATCCGTCCATTTTAAGAGAAAAACAAAAAAACAAAAAACAAAGAAACCACCCTCCAGCCAGCAAAAAGCTGCTGTTAGGTGGTTTAAAACTGAAAAACACAAAAAAAAACTGAACTAAAGTCCAAAAACAACTTACAAACAAACACAAACTGAAAAAACAAAATGGAGGAGAGCCTTCCTCTCCCTACTGCAGCCAACACTTCCTGTAGCTCTCTAGCGCCCTCAGGTTGGTATGGCCGTAAGCGAAGACTGCTGCAAAGAGAGGGCTATTTAAAGACCAGCCCATCTAATCGTCGGTACATTATATAAGTAGGAAAGAAAACCCAAAAGCTTAAAGCACCTGGTATTCCTAGGCAGTCTCTCATCCAAGTACTAACCAGACCTAAGCCTGGTAAGATTCAGAGATCGGGCATTGACTCTTTTTTTTTTTTTTTTTTTTTGCAAGATTATTATATAAATCGTGAAATTTTCCAAAAAGTTTAAAGCACCTGGTATTCCCAGGCAGTCTCCCATCCATGTACTAACCAGGCCCAAACCTGCTAATATTCAGAGATCGGGCATTGACTCTATTTTTTGGCAAAATTATTATATACTAAGTGAAAAGTTTCCAAAAAGCTTACAGCACCTGGTATTCCCAGGCGGTCTCCCATCCAAGTACTAACCAGGCCCAAACCTGCTTAGCTTCCGAGAGCAGACGAGATCGGGCATAACCAGGTTGGTATGGCCGTAAGCGAAGACTGCTGCAAAGAGAGGGCTATTTAAAGATCAGCCCATCTAATCGTCAGTACATTATATAAGTAGGAAAGAAAACCCAAAAGCTTAAAGCACCTGGTATTCCTTGGCAGTCTCTCATCCAAGTACTAACCAGACCTAAACCTGCTAAGATTCAGAGATCGGGCATTGACTCTTTTTTTTTTTTTTTGCAAGATTATTATATAAATCGTGAAATTTTCCAAAGAGTTTAAAGCACCTGGTATTCCCAGGCAGTCTCCCATCCATGTACTAACCAGGCCCAAACCTGCTAATATTCAGAGATCGGGCATTGACTCTATTTTTTGGCTAAATTATTATATACTAAGTGAAAAGTTTCCAAAAAGCTTACAGCACCTGGTATTCCCAGGCGGTCTCCCATCCAAGTACTAACCAGGCCCAAACCTGCTTAGCTTCCGAGAGCAGACGAGATCGGGCATAGCCAGGTTTGTATGGCCGTAAGCAAAGACTGCTGCAAAGAGAGGGTTATTTAAAGACCAGCCCATCTAATCGCCAGTACATTATATAAGTAGGAAAGAAAACCCAAAAGCTTAAAGCACCTGGTATTCCTAGGCAGTCTCTCATCCAAGTACTAACCAGACCTAAGCCTGGTAAGATTCAGAGATCGGGCATTGACTCTTTTTTTTTTTGCAAGATTATTATATAAATCGTGAAATTTTCCAAAAAGTTTAAAGCACCTGGTATTCCCAGGCAGTCTCCCATCCATGTACTAACCAGGCCCAAACCTGCTA
>NW_020528790.1:0-10000 GCF_003368295.1 Carassius auratus | reverse complement strand
TTAAAAAACCATTGCATTTTACTTTTGTAAAAATATCCCTGTATAAAACCGAAATCCATTTAATAAAATTATTCCCAAACCCAAATTCCTTTAAAACTGCAAATAAAAAGCCATGTTCAACTCTGTCAAAAGCCTTTTCAAAATCCATACTAATAACATAAGCACTTTTGCCTTTTTCTTTTATATACCCTGCTATATCTCTAATGCTGCTAGTAACATCTGCTATATCTCTCGCCTTTACTCCATACGCCTGGTTTGTTTCTATTATATTTGGCATGACATTTTTTAATCTGTTTGCTAAGACCTTGGCTAAAATTTTAAAATCAGTGTTTAGCATTGTAATGGGTCTAAAATTTTTCAGCTCAGTTTTGTCTCCTTTTTTCTTGTATATTATTTTCATTAATCCTAGCCCCATTCTTGGGCTTACTCTTTCTTTTTTAAAAACTTCTTCAAAAATTTCATTTAAAATCACGCTTACTTTTTCTTTAAAAACTTTGTAAAACTCACTTCCAATACCATCTACCCCGGGGCTTTTCCTCACTCTTAAATGATTTATGGCATGTATGATCTCTTCAGTTTCTATTTCCCTTTCACATATTTTTTTATCCTGTTCGCCAACTTTCCTTGTTATCTGTTGCAACAAAATATTCCTTTTTTCCTCATCTCCCCCCTCAGACTTAAAAAGTTCCTCATAAAATGATTTAACTTCTTTTAAAATCCCCTCTGTATCTGAGACCACCATTCCATTCCTACTTTTAAGTTCTTTAATTGTTTCCGCTCTCCCCCTGCTTTTCTCAAGATTAAAAAAGAATCTGTTACATTTTTCCCCTTCCACCGTATATTTTGCTTTGCTTCTCAACATTGCCCCCTTGCATTTCTCCTCTTCTATTTTTCTCAACGTATTTTCTATTTCAATTACTTTTTGCACATCTACTTCGTTTTTATTTAACTCCTCTTTTAGAGTTCTCCTTATTTCTCTCTCCTTGGTTCTTTTAACCTTTTGTAATAAATTACAGTAGTTCATAGAATATTTCTTAATATCATACTTAACATTTTCCCACCATTGCCTTTTGTCTTCCATATACATCAGGTCTTTTTTCCTCCCATCTAATATCATTTCAATCTCTTTTTTAAAACTTTCATTCTTTAAAACCTCAGTGTTTAAAATCCACACCCCAGGTCCCTTTGTTTGTCTTTTAAAATCCATCGTCATTAAAACCATTTTGTGATCGCTTAAGGTTGTTTCTTTGTAAAATATTCCATCAATGAAACATTCAAGATTTCTGGTACTTAAAAAATAGTCTATTCTGGTTTGGCACATAAAATTCCCCACCAACTGTCTTCTTGAAAATTCCTTCTTTTTTCCATTTCTTTCCCGCCACACATCAATCATATTTTTCTCTTCCATCAATGACCTTAGTTCTTTTCTACCCCCATCCGATTTAAAGACCATCCCATTTGCCATATCCATTTTACTAAAAACAGTGTTAAAATCCCCTGCAATCACCACCTTCCCCCATTTTTCAATTACATCAGCTAAAACATTAAAGTATATTTTCTTTTCTTTTTCTCCATTGGGAGCGTGCACGTTCACTAAAACAAATTTGTCTTCTTCCATTTCGATTTCTACCACCATACATTTTCCTTTTTTATCATTATATATAAGTTTTGTCTTTATACCTCTGTCTTTTCTTATTAAAACCGCCACTCCTCCTCCCATTTTTTCCTCTTCATTGTTAACAAGTAATTCCCCTTCCCATCTTTTTCTAATATCCTCCATAACATTCTCTTTCCAGTTTGTCTCTTGCAATAAAATCACATCTTCATTTCGACACAATTCCTTCACCTTTTCAAATTTATAAACATTCATTAATCCTCTAGCATTAAAAGCCACAATTTTCAGCACCATAAAATAAAATAAAAGCCATAAAATCCCCATTTTGTCAGTTCATTCACTCTCCTTCCTTTACCATTTCCCCACTGTCTTGTTTTTCCTCACATCCTTGTTTTAATACTTTTCTTTTGGCTTTCTCTAAATTTGGTGTTACCTTAGTTTGTCTTCTTCTTTTATTGATTCCTGTAGTGCCGGCATCGTCGATGCATTCACTGTCTTTGTCCATTCTCCCATCCTCGCTGACCCACTCCTGATCCTCTGTCTTTTCCAGTTGAATCTGTAAAGTATCAGTTATTTCCATCAGTGACCCCGTTTCCTCACCGCACTGCGTTGATCCAGTCCTTTCACTTTCCTCTTCAACGTCCGTGCTTGTGGTATCCTCTCTTGGTGTTCCTTCTGTGTTTTCGTGTAGCTCCTCTTCACCGGCTTCCTCATGCATCTGCCCACACCCCTGCTCTTCCTCCTGATGTTGTTCTCCGAACCAGCACTCGCACTTGTTTAACACAAGCCTGCAGTCCGGGCACCTCACCGCATTACAGTCCCTCGCGAAATGTCCCCTTTCCGAGCACTTATAGCATTTGAAGTCAGGACAGTCCTTCATCATGTGTTCAGGGCTCATACATAACCTACAGGTTCTCACCTGCTGGCTATGTATCACCCTGAAATACTGAGGTCCTTCTTCCGTCTCCATTCTCGTGCTGTAGGGCAGGGAAGCCACCTCTTTTGGAAACCGTACTCTCAGGAATCTCGTTCCATCCTCAATGCGGGTGCCCGGGTAGAATCTCCTTTTGATCTGTGAGATAGGAGTCACCCCCCATCCCTCCAGCTTCTTTAAAATATCGTCATCCTCCAAGTAAGCAGGCAGATGCATGAAAGATACAGCAAAATCCTTATTGTTCAACTTTTTAATTTCACAAATCTTTCCTTTAATCATCAATCCTTCTTCTAGTTTCTCAATATCTTCCTCTTTTTCCAATGTAATTTCATATTGTTTCATCATTTTTGGTCTTACCGCTAGTATGCTAGTCACTTCGATCTTGTCTTTCAATGCTTCTATAATGTCCTCTGCTCTCCCATCTTGTACCTCCGTCAAATCAATCACTACCGTTGCTTCCTTGGTATAGATCCGTTTCATTCGCCTTTCTGGGTAATCCTTTTCTCGTTGTCTTTGATCCAGTCCATTTTCAGTTAGCTGCCTTGTCTGTTTTGCCAAATCCATGTCTGTAGCCGTTAATCCGTCCATTTTAACAAAAAACACAAAACTAAAACGATCCCTCCCAAACAGCAAAGCTGTTGGGAGGACGAATAACAAAAATAACACTAAAAACTAGAAACAAAAATACTTATCTTGAACAAAAACAACGCAAAAAAACAACACAAAAGTTTGGGTGAGCCTTTCTCACCTCCCTATAGCCAACACACTTCCTGTTTCTCACTAGCTCTCTAGCGCCCTCAGGTTGGTATGGCCGTAAGCGAAGACTGCTGCAAAGAGAGGGCTATTTAAAGACCAGCCCATCTAATCGTCAGTACATTATATAAGTAGGAAAGAAAACCCAAAAGCTTAAAGCACCTGGTATTCCTAGGCAGTCTCTCATCCAAGTACTAACCAGACCTAAACCTGCTAAGATTCAGAGATCGGGCATTGACTCTTTTTTTTTTTTTTTTTTGCAAGATTATTATATAAATCGTGAAATTTTCCAAAGAGTTTAAAGCACCTGGTATTCCCAGGCAGTCTCCTATCCATGTACTAACAGGCCCAAACCTGCTAATATTCAGAGATCGGGCATTGACTCTATTTTTTGGCTAAATTATTATATACTAAGTGAAAAGTTTCCAAAAAGCTTACAGCACCTGGTATTCCCAGGCGGTCTCCCATCCAAGTACTAACTAGGCCCAAACCTGCTTAGCTTCGGAGAGCAGACGAGATCGGGCATAGCCAGGTTGGTATGGCCGTAAGCGAAGACTGCTGCAAAGAGAGGGTTATTTAAAGACCAGCCCATCTAATCGCCAGTACATTATATAAGTAGGAAAGAAAACCCAAAAGTTTAAAGCACCTGGTATTCCCAGGCAGTCTCCCATCCATGTACTAACCAGGCCCAAACCTGCTAATATTCAGAGATCGGGCATTGACTTTTTTTTTTTTTTTTTTGGCAAGATTATTATATAAATCTTGAAATTTTCCAAAAAGTTTAAAGCACCTGGTATTCCCAGGCAGTCTCCCATCCATGTACTTACCAGGCCCAAACCTGCTAATATTCAGAGATCGGGCATTGACTCTATTTTTTGTCAAAATTATTATATACTAAGTGAAAAGTTTCCAAAAAGCTTACAGCACCTGGTATTCCCAGGCGGTCTCCCATCCAAGTACTAACCAGGCCCAAACCTGCTTAGCTTCCGAGAGCAGACGAGATCGGGCATAGCCTTTTTTTTTTTTTTTTTTTTTTTTTTTTTTTTTTATTGAAGAAATTAATCAATTCAAACATACATATCAATTATTCACATACAAAAATACTTTTTATTTAAAGATTATTTAAAGATTATTTCTTTGACATACAAAACTCCTAATTTGAATTGACAGACATCTTACATACATTTAAAAAGAAGTCATTAAATATTTTAATCTTTTAAAAATGACAATTCAATCCCCAGCTCTTTGAAAACCTTTAACACCTCCTGAGTAAAAATATTATAAAAGACATCAATCGTTTCCTCCAACTTAAAATAATAAAACAGACATTCAACATATTTTTCAACTTTTCTCCTGAACACATTCCATACATCAATTAAAACATTTTCCTTTTTCACCACCACTCTTCTTTCCCAAATCGCACTTTGCATCAGCATCACAAGTAAATTTATCAGCTTCTCATGTTTACATTTCTAATTAATGCCCAACATTAACACATTTTCCCACTCAAAGTTCCCATTTTCCTCTCCTCTCAAACTTAAAATCATGCTTTTACACCTCTCATTAAAATCTTTCAGCTTATCACAATATAAAAACAAGTGTAAAAACCCTTCATCAGCATCTTGGCAAACTTTACATATTGCACTTTCCTCCATCCCAATTTTGCTTAAAATTACGTCTGTGAACACTGCTTTGTTTCTGATAAAATATTCCATATTCTCCAGTTTAGTCTGTACAATTTTCCCCTTTATATTCCCCCATATTTTTTCTTCTGTTACATCATTGAACATCTGTAGCCAATATTCATTTACAACAGGTTTCTTGAAAACCACATCTCTAAAAAAACAATAAAACATTTTAACTTTACATTCTTTAAAAGCACACAATTTCCCCCCCATATTTACATACACATCTTTTCCTTGATCTTCTTCTTCCATATTTTCAATTCTCTTTATCCATTCTTTAGGTATAGCATTCTTAATTAAATCATATTTGTTTGTAATCTCTTGTCTGGTATAATCCTCCTTTGCCTCCTCCATCACATCCACAATGTATTGAACTGGTAAAAAACCCTCTTTGAATTCATATAAAACATCTCTGACTTTCATGATTCCCACATCCCACCACTTCTTAAAAAAAACCTGCTTCCCTTGATTTAAAATGCAGTTATTTAAGAATAAAGGCTGATTTAAAATGTTCTCTCTACCTTGTGGCTTAAAATGCACATTATCTAAAAATTTTCCCCATGCTCCCATCAGTTCTCTATAAAATTCTGGCATCCCCTCCGTCATCCAATTTTTTGTTTTCATCCATAAAATGTTGTCCCCCAGATTAAAATGACTACACTTGTTTAAAAAAATGCCCCATTGTTCTTTTCCATGCTGCTTTATTTCCTTCGTCTAGATATTTGCTTATGATTTTCACCCTTAAACTGTTCTTTCTTTGCTCCACGTCCATTAGCCCTAGCCCCCCCTTCCCCATTGCTCCTATTAAAGTGTTATATGCAATTCTCGGTGGCTTTCCTTCCCATAAAAAATCTAAAAAACATTTTTTCAGCCTTTTTTCTGTCCACAACGGCATTGAAGCCACATATAAAATATGCCATAACTTAGAAACCATTAAAACATTCAAAATTAAAACCCTCCCCTTCAAAGTTAAGGACATTAATCTCCAAAAATTTAACCTTCTCTCGATCCCTCCTAACATCTCCTCCCACATAATTCCTTCTGCTTTGGTTTCATCCCTCCCCATTAAAACACCTAAAATCTTTATTTCATTCATTTCCTTAAAATTAAAGTGCCCAGTTAAAACCTCACTTCGCCCAAATCTCATGTATACCGTTTTATCCTCATTCACTTTAGCCCCAGATCCCCTGCAAAATGATTGTACTATTTTCATCACTTCCCTTACACTCAACAAATCTTGCAGCAATAGCGTAGTATCATCAGCGTATTGAAATATTTTATTCTCTCCTCCCTCTATGCCTATTCCTTTTATTCTCCCTTCCTGTTCTAACCATTAACCCAAGTGGTTCCGCAACTAAAGCATATAAAAGTGCCGACAACGGGCAGCCCTGTCTAATTGATCTTGTTAATTTAAAACACTCTGTTAAAAACCCATTACATTTAACTCTCGTTACAGCACCTTATATAAAATCTTAACCCATTTAATAAAATTCCGTCCAAAATCAAAAGTATCCAAAACCGCCCAAATAAAAAATCATGCTCTACCCTGTCCAAAAGCCTTCTCAAAGTCCAAACTGATTATAAAACCATCTTTCTTCTTTTCATTAATATATCTTATGGTATCTTTTATGCTCATTGTTGTATCTGCAATGTCTCTTCCTTTAATACTGTAAGCTTGGTTTGTTTGAATTATTGTGGGCATCACTTCTTTTAATCTGTTAGCTAAAATTTTTGATAAAATCTTTAAATCTGTGTTAAGCATTGTTATAGGCCTATAATTCTTTAACTCCACTTTGTCTCCTTTCCTTTTATATATCAGCTTCATTAATCCCATTCCCATCCTTTCGTTCATCTCACCTTTCCTAAAAATCTCGTCAATACTTCTTTTAAGATAGTTGTTAAACATCTTTAAAAACAATGTAAAACTCACTCCCCAACCCATCTATCCCTGGACTTTTCCTCTTGTTTAACCCAATTATTGCTCTTTTTATTTCTTCTTCTCTTACTCATCATCACACTCTTGTTTATTCCACTTCTCCTACTCTGGCTTTTATTTGCTTCAGTAACTTCCACTTTTTCTCCTTCTTTTACCCGCCCTCTGTACAGAATAAGTTCTCATAATATGATTTTATTTCCTCTAAAATGTCTGCATTTTCTTCTTACTATTCTCCCATTTTTTGCCCCTTATTTCTTTATCATGTCTGCTTTCCCTTTTCTTTTCTTAGATCAAAGAAAAATTTTGTGCACTTCTCCCCCTCCACTGTATATTTGCTTTGCTTCTTAATCTTGCAGCTTCATATTTCTCCTCTTCCATTTCCTTCAGTCTACCTTCTATTTCTTTTATTTTCTCTATGCTTTTTTCTGCCTTATCCAGTTCCTCATTTAAGTTTTTTCTTAGCTCTCTTTCCTTATTTTTTCTTACATTTATTAATTAATTTGCAATATGTTACTGTAAACTTTTTTACCAGATATTTTCACGTTCCTCCCCACCACATTCGCTTATCCCTCACTATACATTTCATTTCTTTTTCCTTTTCAATTATCTCTTTATACTTAAAACATAATCTTCATTCTTTAAAACCTCTGTATTTAAAGTCCAGACTCCCGGCCCTCTTTGCACTTTACTCCAGTCTACTTTTAAAAAATAAGAAACTTGTTGAATCGCTAAAACTTGTTTCTTCATACTTAATCTTTCTTATACAAATTCTCCACATTTCTTGTACATAAATAAAGTCTATTCTTGTTTCACCACACAAACTGCCCCACTATTTGCCTCCTTGAAAATTCTTTTACTTTTTCATTTCTTTCTCTCCACACATCGATGATATCCTTTTCTCCATTAATGCTTTTTATTCTTTTTCTCCCCTTGTCATTTTTAAAAACCATTCATTCTGCCATGTCTTGTTTACTAAAAACTGTGTTAAATCCCCTATCATTATTATTTTCCGTATACTTGTTTATGATGTATTTCTTAAAACATAAAAAAAATCTTTCTTTTCCTTCTCCTCTGTTGGCGCATGTACATTGACTAAAATCAGTTCACGTCCTTCACAATTTACTTCAACCACCATACATTTCCCCATCTTATCTTTATACACTACCCTACTTGAATTAAAACATCTTTCCTTATTAAAAAGCCACTCCTCTTCCAAGCCTTCCATCCCCATTGTTATATAAAATATCCCCTTCCCATTTTTTTATAGTCCTCCATCACACTCTCTTTCCAATTTGTTTCTTGTAAAACAATAACATCTTCGCCTTGGCATTTTTCCTTCACTTTTTCAAATTTACCCATGTCCATCAGTCCCCTGCATTAAAAGTAACACAACTTAAGACCATTAAAAAGAAAAATAAATACATAACAAACATTACTTTCCATCTTCTCCCTCCAACCCACTTAACACTTCATATCTGTTTACAATTTTCACTCCGCCCATTGTCATTATCTTTTTTTTCTAGCATTTTCCACATTTGGTTTTACCTTTAATGTTCGCCTTCTTATTTGTCCTCTCTCCTCTCTGTCTTTTTCCATGTTATCCATCCTCGTTTCTTCTCCACTGTCCATTTCTTTGTTTTGATCATCCATTCTATGTCCATCTCCGTCCATGCCATCTAAAAGATTTTTTAAAACTGTCCGATATTTCCATTTCCGTCCATTGAGTTTCCTGTTCTGTTGTATGCTCCTCGTCTGCATCATTTACTTTTTCTCCTTCTTCCTCTCTGTTGCTCGCTCCTCCTTCTGTTTCTTCTTGTTGCAATCCGCCTTCCTCTTGTCCTTCATCAGTTTCTCTTTCCACCTCGCTGTTTCCTTCATGCACCTGTCCGTCCAACTGAAGTTCCATACCTCCTTCCTCTCTTTCCATCCAACATTCACATTTATTTAAAACTTCTTGACACCCTGGGCATCTGACAGCATTGCAATCTCTTGCAAAATGTCCCCTCTCCTCGCACTTCCGGCACTTAAAATCTGGGCAGTCTTTCAGCAGGTGTCCAGGGCTCATGCACAGCCTACAGGTCTTCACCTGATGGCTGTGCATCACCCTAAAATACTGCTGCCCTTCTGCTGTTTCCAGCTTTGTGCTATATGGCAAAGATGCGACATCTTTGGGGAATCTCACTTTTAGGAACCTTGTTCCGTCTTCTATGTCAGTGCCCGGGTAACATCTTCTTTTATCTGTGAAATGGGATTAACTCCCCATCCTTCCAATTTACCTATAATTTCTTGTCATCAATATAGACGGGCAGGTGCATGAAGGAAACAACATAATCTCTGTTTTGCAAATTTTTTTACCTCACAGTTCACTCCTTTTATCATCAGTCCATCAATCAGTTTGTCACATGTTTCTTCTTTCTCCATTGTTAATTCATATTCTTTTCCTTGTCTTGGCCTTAGTGCCAGGATTTTCCCGTGTCCACATTGTTTTGATACAGCCTTGATGATATCCTCTGCTCTCACCTCGATCACATTCTCTACGTTCACAATCACTGTAGCCTCCTTTAGATATTTTCTCTCAAGAAATTTGTCCATCGTACCTTGGTTATTTCCATAGCCAGCTCGTAGTCGATTTCCCAGTCCAGTGACATTTACTGATCGTGTCTCTCCGCCAAATCCAGTATCGTTTGCCATGCGTCTCTCTCCAGCCAGTCCATTATCGTTTTGCCATGCGTCTCTCTCCAGCCAATCCAGTGTCGTTTGCCATACGTCTCTCTCCAACCAGTCCAGTGTCGTTTGCCATACGTGTCTCTCCAGCCGGTCCTGTGTCGTGATCCATTAATCCGTCCATTTTAAGAGAAAAACAAAAAAACAAAAAAACAAAGAAAACCACCCTCCAGCCAGCAAAAAGCTGCTGTTAGGTGGTTTAAAACTGAAAAACACACAAAAAAAAAAAACTGAACTAAAGTCCAAAACAACTTACAAACAAACACAAACTGAAAAAACAAAATGGAGGAGAGCCTTCCTCTCCCTACTGCAGCCAACACTTCCTGTAGCTCTCTAGCGCCCTCAGGTTGGTA
>NW_020528789.1:42500-59039 GCF_003368295.1 Carassius auratus | reverse complement strand
CCATCACTCTTTTAACACTTTCTACATTTTCAACCACAATTGTCGTGTCATCAGCATATTCAAATATTTTCTTAATTCTTCTCCCTCTTCCATTTGTATTCGTATTTTATTCTTTTTTCTCTATTTATTTAAAAGCCCTAAAGGTTCTGCTACCAATGAGTACAACTGCGCCGACAATGGACACCCCTGTCTTAGATCTTAAAACTTTAAAAGGTTGAGTTAAAAAACCATTGCATTTTACTTTTTGTAAAAATATCCCTGTATAAAACCGAAATCCATTTAATAAAATTATTCCCAAACCCAAATTCCTTAAAACTGCAAAATAAAAAGCCATGTTCAACTCTGTCAAAAGCCTTTTCAAAATCCATACTAATAACATAAGCACTTTTGCCTTTTTCTTTTATATACCCTGCTATATCTCTAATGCTGCTAGTAACATCTGCTATATCTCTCGCCTTTACTCCATACGCTGGTTTGTTTCTATATATTTTGGCATGACATTTTTTTAATCTGTTTGCTAAGACCTTGGCTAAAATTTTAAAATCAGTGTTTAGCATTGTAATGGGTCTAAAATTTTTCAGCTCAGTTTTTCTCCTTTTTTCTTGTATATTATTTTCATTAATCCTAGCCCCATTCTTGGGCTTACTCTTTCTTTTTTTAAAAAACTTCTTCAAAAATTTCATTTAAATCACGCTTACTTTTTCTTTAAAAACTTTTGTAAAACTCACTTCCAATACCATCTACCCCGGGCTTTTCCTCACTCTTAAATGATTTATGGCATGTATGATCTCTTCAGTTTCTATTTCCCTTTCACATATTTTTTTATCCTGTTCGCCAACTTTCCTTGTTATCTGTTGCAACAAAATATTCCTTTTTTCCTCATCTCCCCCTCAGACTTAAAAAGTTCCTCATAAAATGATTTAACTTCTTTTAAAATCCCCTCTGTATCTGAGACCACCATTCCATTCCTACTTTTAAGTTCTTTAATTGTTTCCGCTCTCCCCCTGCTTTTCTCAAGATTAAAAAAGAATCTGTTACATTTTTCCCCTTCCACCGTATATTTTGCTTTGCTTCTCAACATTGCCCCCTTGCATTTCTCCTCTTCTATTTTTCTCAACGTATTTTTCTCAACGTATTTTTATTTCAATTACTTTTTGCACATCTACTTCGTTTTTTTATTTAACTCCTCTTTAGAGTTCTCCTTATTTCTCTCTCCTTGGTTCTTTTAACCTTTTGTAATAAATTACAGTAGTTCATAGAATATTTCTTAATATCATACTTAACATTTTCCCACCATTGCCTTTTGTCTTCCATATACATCAGGTCTTTTTTCCTCCCATCTAATATCATTTCAATCTCTTTTTTAAAACTTTCATTCTTTAAAACCTCAGTGTTTAAAATCCACACCCCAGGTCCCTTTGTTTGTCTTTTAAAATCCATCGTCATTAAAACCATTTTGTGATCGCTTAAGGTTGTTTCTTTGTAAAATATTCCATCAATGAAACATTCAAGATTTCTGGTACTTAAAAAATAGTCTATTCTGGTTTGGCACATAAAATTCCCCACCAACTGTCTTCTTGAAAATTCCTTCTTTTTCCATTTCTTTCCCGCCACACATCAATCATATTTTTCTCTTCCATCAATGACCTTAGTTCTTTTCTACCCCCATCCGATTTAAAGACCATCCCATTTGCCATATCCATTTTACTAAAAACAGTGTTAAAATCCCCTGCAATCACCACCTTCCCCCATTTTTCAATTACATCAGCTAAAACATTAAAGTATATTTTCTTTTCTTTTTCTCCATTGGGAGCGTGCACGTTCACTAAAACAAATTTGTCTTCTTCCATTTCGATTTCTACCACCATACATTTTCCTTTTTTATCATTATATATAAGTTTTGTCTTTATACCTCTGTCTTTCTTATTAAAACCGCCACTCCTCCTCCCATTTTTTCCTCTTCATTGTTAACAAGTAATTCCCCTTCCCATCTTTTTCTAATATCCTCCATAACATTCTCTTTCCAGTTTGTCTCTTGCAATAAAATCACATCTTCATTTCGACACAATTCCTTCACCTTTTCAAATTTATAAACATTCATTAATCCTCTAGCATTAAAAGCCACAATTTTCAGCACCATAAAATAAAATAAAAGCCATAAAATCCCCATTTTGTCAGTTCATTCACTCTCCTTCCTTTACCATTTCCCCACTGTCTTGTTTTTCCTCACATCCTTGTTTTAATACTTTTCTTTTGGCTTTCTCTAAATTTGGTGTTACCTTAGTTTGTCTTCTTCTTTTATTGATTCCTGTAGTGCCGGCATCGTCGATGCATTCACTGTCTTTGTCCATTCTCCCATCCTCGCTGACCCACTCCTGATCCTCTGTCTTTTCCAGTTGAATCTGTAAAGTATCAGTTATTTCCATCAGTGACCCCGTTTCCTCACCGCACTGCGTTGATCCAGTCCTTTCACTTTCCTCTTCAACGTCCGTGCTTGTGGTATCCTCTCTTGGTGTTCCTTCTGTGTTTTCGTGTAGCTCCTCTTCACCGGCTTCCTCATGCATCTGCCCACACCCTGCTCTTCCTCCTGATGTTGTTCTCCGAACCAGCACTCGCACTTGTTTAACACAAGCCTGCAGTCCGGGCACCTCACCGCATTACAGTCCCTCGCGAAATGTCCCCTTTCCGAGCACTTATAGCATTTGAAGTCAGGACAGTCCTTCATCATGTGTTCAGGGCTCATACATAACCTACAGGTTCTCACCTGCTGGCTATGTATCACCCTGAAATACTGAGGTCCTTCTTCCGTCTCCATTCTCGTGCTGTAGGGCAGGGAAGCCACCTCTTTTGGAAACCGTACTCTCAGGAATCTCGTTCCATCCTCAATGCGGGTGCCCGGGTAGAATCTCCTTTTGATCTGTGAGATAGGAGTCACCCCCATCCCTCCAGCTTCTTTAAAATATCGTCATCCTCCAAGTAAGCAGGCAGATGCATGAAAGATACAGCAAAATCCTTATTGTTCAACTTTTTAATTTCACAAATCTTTCCTTTAATCATCAATCCTTCTTCTAGTTTCTCAATATCTTCCTCTTTTTCCAATGTAATTTCATATTGTTTCATCATTTTTGGTCTTACCGCTAGTATGCTAGTCACTTCGATCTTGTCTTTCAATGCTTCTATAATGTCCTCTGCTCTCCCATCTTGTACCTCCGTCAAATCAATCACTACCGTTGCTTCCTTGGTATAGATCCGTTTCATTCGCCTTTCTGGGTAATCCTTTTCTCGTTGTCTTTGATCCAGTCCATTTTCAGTTAGCTGCCTTGTCTGTTTTGCCAAATCCATGTCTGTAGCCGTTAATCCGTCCATTTTAACAAAAAACACAAAACTAAAACGATCCCTCCCAAACAGCAAAGCTGTTGGAGGACGAATAACAAAAATAACACTAAAAAACTAGAAACAAAAATACTTATCTTGAACAAAAACAACGCAAAAAAACAACACAAAGTTTGGGTGAGCCTTTCTCACCTCCCTATAGCCAACACCACTTCCTGTTTCTCACTAGCTCTCTAGCGCCCTCAGGTTGGTATGGCCGTAAGCGAAGACTGCTGCAAAGAGAGGGCTATTTAAAGACCAGCCCATCTAATCGTCAGTACATTATATAAGTAGGAAAGAAAACCCAAAAGCTTAAAGCACCTGGTATCCTAGGCAGTCTCTCATCCAAGTACTAACCAGACCTAAACCTGCTAAGATTCAGAGATCGGGCATTGGACTTCTTTTTTTTTTTTTTTTTTGCAAGATTATTATATAAATCGTGAAATTTTCCAAAGAGTTTAAAGCACCTGGTATTCCCCAGGCAGTCTCCTATCCATGTACTAACAGGCCCAAACCTGCTAATATTCAGAGATCGGGCATTGACTCTATTTTTTGGCTAAATTATTATATACTAAGTGAAAAGTTTCCAAAAAGCTTACAGCACCTGGTATTCCCAGGCGGTCTCCCATCCAAGTACTAACTAGGCCCAAACCTGCTTAGCTTCGGAGAGCAGACGAGATCGGGCATAGCCAGGTTGGTATGGCCGTAAGCGAAGACTGCTGCAAAGAGAGGGTTATTTAAAGACCAGCCCATCTAATCGCCCAGTACATTATATAAGTAGGAAAGAAAACCCAAAAGTTTAAAGCACCTGGTATTCCCCAGGCAGTCTCCCATCCATGTACTAACCAGGCCCAAACCTGCTAATATTCAGAGATCGGGCATTGACTTTTTTTTTTTTTTTTTGGCAAGATTATTATATAAATCTTGAAATTTTCCAAAAAGTTTAAAGCACCTGGTATTCCCAGGCAGTCTCCCATCCATGTACTTACCAGGCCCAAACCTGCTAATATTCAGAGATCGGGCATTGACTCTATTTTTTGTCAAAATTATTATATACTAAGTGAAAAGTTTCCAAAAAGCTTACAGCACCTGGTATTCCCAGGCGGTCTCCCATCCAAGTACTAACCAGGCCCAAACCTGCTTAGCTTCCGAGAGCAGACGAGATCGGGCATAGCCTTTTTTTTTTTTTTTTTTTTTTTTTTTTTTTTTATTGAAGAAATTAATCAATTCAAACATACATATCAATTATTCACATACAAAAATACTTTTTATTTAAAGATTATTTAAAGATTATTTCTTTGACATACAAAACTCCTAATTTGAATTGACAGACATCTTACATACATTTAAAAAGAAGTCATTAAATATTTTAATCTTTTAAAAATGACAATTCAATCCCCAGCTCTTTGAAAACCTTTAACACCTCCTGAGTAAAAATATTATAAAAGACATCAATCGTTTCCTCCAACTTAAAATAATAAAACAGACATTCAACATATTTTTCAACTTTTCTCCTGAACACATTCCATACATCAATTAAAACATTTTCCTTTTTCACCACCACTCTTCTTTCCCAAATCGCACTTTGCATCAGCATCACAAGTAAATTTATCAGCTTCTCATGTTTACATTTCTAATTAATGCCCAACATTAACACATTTTCCCACTCAAAGTTCCCATTTTCCTCTCCTCTCAAACTTAAAATCATGCTTTTACACCTCTCATTAAAATCTTTCAGCTTATCACAATATAAAAACAAGTGTAAAAACCCTTCATCAGCATCTTGGCAAACTTTACATATTGCACTTTCCTCCATCCCAATTTTGCTTAAAATTACGTCTGTGAACACTGCTTTGTTTCTGATAAAATATTCCATATTCTCCAGTTTAGTCTGTACAATTTTCCCCTTTATATTCCCCCATATTTTTTCTTCTGTTACATCATTGAACATCTGTAGCCAATATTCATTTACAACAGGTTTCTTGAAAACCACATCTCTAAAAAAACAATAAAACATTTTAACTTTACATTCTTTAAAAGCACACAATTTCCCCCCCATATTTACATACACATCTTTTCCTTGATCTTCTTCTTCCATATTTTCAATTCTCTTTATCCATTCTTTAGGTATAGCATTCTTAATTAAATCATATTTGTTTGTAATCTCTTGTCTGGTATAATCCTCCTTTGCCTCCTCCATCACATCCACAATGTATTGAACTGGTAAAAAACCCTCTTTGAATTCATATAAAACATCTCTGACTTTCATGATTCCCACATCCCACCACTTCTTAAAAAAAACCTGCTTCCCTTGATTTAAAATGCAGTTATTTAAGAATAAAGGCTGATTTAAAATGTTCTCTCTACCTTGTGGCTTAAAATGCACATTATCTAAAAATTTTCCCCATGCTCCCATCAGTTCTCTATAAAATTCTGGCATCCCCTCCGTCATCCAATTTTTTGTTTTCATCCATAAAATGTTGTCCCCCAGATTAAAATGACTACACTTGTTTAAAAAATGCCCCATTGTTCTTTTCCATGCTGCTTTATTTCCTTCGTCTAGATATTTGCTTATGATTTTCACCCTTAAACTGTTCTTTCTTTGCTCCACGTCCATTAGCCCTAGCCCCCCCTTCCCCATTGCTCCTATTAAAGTGTTATATGCAATTCTCGGTGGCTTTCCTTCCCATAAAAAATCTAAAAAACATTTTTTCAGCCTTTTTTCTGTCCACAACGGCATTGAAGCCACATATAAAATATGCCATAACTTAGAAACCATTAAAACATTCAAAATTAAAACCCTCCCCTTCAAAGTTAAGGACATTAATCTCCAAAAATTTAACCTTCTCTCGATCCCTCCTAACATCTCCTCCCACATAATTCCTTCTGCTTTGGTTTCATCCCTCCCCATTAAAACACCTAAAATCTTTATTTCATTCATTTCCTTAAAATTAAAGTGCCCAGTTAAAACCTCACTTCGCCCAAATCTCATGTATACCGTTTTATCCTCATTCACTTTAGCCCCAGATCCCCTGCAAAATGATTGTACTATTTTCATCACTTCCCTTACACTCAACAAATCTTGCAGCAATAGCGTAGTATCATCAGCGTATTGAAATATTTTATTCTCTCCTCCCTCTATGCCTATTCCTTTTATTCTCCCTTCCTGTTCTACCATTAACCCAAGTGGTTCCGCAACTAAAGCATATAAAAGTGCCGACAACGGGCAGCCCTGTCTAATTGATCTTGTTAATTTAAAACACTCTGTTAAAAACCCATTACATTTAACTCTCGTTACAGCACCTTTATATAAAATCTTAACCCATTTAATAAAATTCCGTCCAAAATCAAAAGTATCCAAAACCCCAAATAAAAAATCATGCTCTACCCTGTCAAAAGCCTTCTCAAAGTCCAAACTGATTATAAAACCATCTTTCTTCTTTTCATTAATATATCTTATGGTATCTTTTATGCTCATTGTTGTATCTGCAATGTCTCTTCCTTTAATACTGTAAGCTTGGTTTGTTTGAATTATTGTGGGCATCACTTCTTTTAATCTGTTAGCTAAAATTTTTGATAAAATCTTTAAATCTGTGTTAAGCATTGTTATAGGCCTATAATTCTTTAACTCCACTTTGTCTCCTTTCCTTTTATATATCAGCTTCATTAATCCCATTCCCATCCTTTCGTTCATCTCACCTTTCCTAAAAATCTCGTCAAATACTTCTTTTAAGATAGTTGTTAAAACATCTTTAAAAACAATGTAAAACTCACTCCCCAACCCATCTATCCCTGGACTTTTCCTCTTGTTTAACCCAATTATTGCTCTTTTTATTTCTTCTTCTCTTACTTCATCATCACACTCTTGTTTATCCACTTCTCCTACTCTGGCTTTTATTTGCTTCAGTAATTCCACTTTTTCTCCTTCTTTTACCCCCTCTGTACAGAATAAGTTCTCATAATATGATTTTATTTCCTCTAAAATGTCTGCATTTTCTTCTACTATTCTCCCATTTTTGCCCCTTATTTCTTTAATCATGTCTGCTTTCCCTTTTCTTTTCTCTAGATCAAAGAAAAATTTTGTGCACTTCTCCCCCTCCACTGTATATTTTGCTTTGCTTCTTAATCTTGCAGCTTCATATTTCTCCTCTTCCATTTCCTTCAGTCTACCTTCTATTTCTTTTATTTTCTCTATGCTTTTTTCTGCCTTATCCAGTTCCTCATTTAAGTTTTTTCTTAGCTCTCTTTCCTTATTTTTCTTACATTTATTAATTAATTTGCAATATGTTACTGTAAACTTTTTTACCAGATATTTCACGTTCTCCCACCACATTCGCTTATCCTCACTATACATTTCATTTTCTTTTTCCTTTTCAATTATCTCCTTTATACTTAAAACATAATCTTCATTCTTTAAAACCTCTGTATTTAAAATCCAGACTCCCGGCCCTCTTTGCACTTTACTCCAGTCTACTTTAAAAAATAAAAACTTGTGATCGCTAAAACTTGTTTCTTCATACTTAATCTTTTTTATAAAATTCTCCACATTTCTTGTACATAAAATAAAGTCTATTCTTGTTTCACACACAAACTGCCCCACTATTTGCCTCCTTGAAAATTCTTTTATCTTTTCATTTCTTTCTCTCCACACATCGATGATATCCTTTTCTCCCATTAATGCTTTTAATTCTTTTCTCCCCTTGTCATTTTTAAAAACCATTCATTCTGCCATGTCTTGTTTACTAAAAACTGTGTTAAAATCCCCTATCATTATTATTTCCGTATACTTGTTTATGATATTTCTTAAAACATAAAAAAAATCTTTCTTTTCCTTCTCCTCTGTTGGCGCATGTACATTGACTAAAATCAGTTCACGTCCTTCACAATTTACTTCAACCACCATACATTTCCCCATCTTATCTTTATACACTACCCTACTTGAATTAAAAACATCTTTCCTTATTAAAAAAGCCACTCCTCTTCCAAGCCTTCCATCCCCATTGTTATATAAAATATCCCCTTCCCATTTCTTTTTATAGTCCTCCATCACACTCTCTTTCCAATTTGTTTCTTGTAAAACAATAACATCTTCGCCTTGGCATTTTTCCTTCACTTTTTCAAATTTACCCATGTCCATCAGTCCCCTTGCATTAAAAGTAACACAACTTAAGACCATTAAAAAGAAAAATAAATACATAACAAACATTACTTTCCATCTTCTCCCTCCAACCCACTTAACACTTCATATCTGTTTACAATTTTCACTCCGCCCATTGTCATTATCTTTTTTCTAGCATTTTCCACATTTGGTTTTACCTTTAATGTTCGCCTTCTTATTTGTCCTCTCTCCTCTCTGTCTTTTTCCATGTTATCCATCCTCGTTTCTTCTCCACTGTCCATTTCTTTGTTTTGATCATCCATTCTATGTCCATCTCCGTCCATGCCATCTAAAAGATTTTTAAAACTGTCCGATATTTCCATTTCCGTCCATTGAGTTTCCTGTTCTGTTGTATGCTCCTCGTCTGCATCATTTACTTTTTCTCCTTCTTCCTCTCTGTTGCTCGCTCCTCCTTCTGTTTCTTCTTGTTGCAATCCGCCTTCCTCTTGTCCTTCATCAGTTTCTCTTTCCACCTCGCTGTTTCCTTCATGCACCTGTCCGTCCAACTGAAGTTCCATACCTCCTTCCTCTCTTTCCATCCAACATTCACATTTATTTAAAACTTCTTGACACCCTGGGCATCTGACAGCATTGCAATCTCTTGCAAAATGTCCCCTCTCCTCGCACTTCCGGCACTTAAAATCTGGGCAGTCTTTCAGCAGGTGTCCAGGGCTCATGCACAGCCTACAGGTCTTCACCTGATGGCTGTGCATCACCCTAAAATACTGCTGCCCTTCTGCTGTTTCCAGCTTTGTGCTATATGGCAAAGATGCGACATCTTTGGGGAATCTCACTTTTAGGAACCTTGTTCCGTCTTCTATGTCAGTGCCCGGGTAACATCTTCTTTTTATCTGTGAAATGGGATTAACTCCCCATCCTTCCAATTTACCTATAATTTCTTTGTCATCAATATAGACGGGCAGGTGCATGAAGGAAACAACATAATCTCTGTTTTGCAAATTTTTTACCTCACAGTTCACTCCTTTTATCATCAGTCCATCAATCAGTTTGTCACATGTTTCTTCTTTCTCCATTGTTAATTCATATTCTTTTCCTTGTCTTGGCCTTAGTGCCAGGATTTTCCCGTGTCCACATTGTTTTGATACAGCCTTGATGATATCCTCTGCTCTCACCTCGATCACATTCTCTACGTTCACAATCACTGTAGCCTCCTTTAGATATTTTCTCTCAAGAAATTTGTCCATCGTACCTTGGTTATTTCCATAGCCAGCTCGTAGTCGATTTCCCAGTCCAGTGACATTTACTGATCGTGTCTCTCCGCCAAATCCAGTATCGTTTGCCATGCGTCTCTCTCCAGCCAGTCCATTATCGTTTGCCATGCGTCTCTCTCCAGCCAATCCAGTGTCGTTTGCCATACGTCTCTCTCCAACCAGTCCAGTGTCGTTTGCCATACGTGTCTCTCCAGCCGGTCCTGTGTCGTGATCCATTAATCCGTCCATTTTAAGAGAAAAACAAAAAAACAAAAAAACAAAGAAACCACCCTCCAGCCAGCAAAAAGCTGCTGTTAGGTGGTTTAAAACTGAAAAACACACAAAAAAAAAACTGAACTAAAGTCCAAAAACAACTTACAAACAAACACAAACTGAAAAAACAAAATGGAGGAGAGCCTTCCTCTCCCTACTGCAGCCAACACTTCCTGTAGCTCTCTAGCGCCCTCAGGTTGGTATGGCCGTAAGCGAAGACTGCTGCAAAGAGAGGGCTATTTAAAGACCAGCCCATCTAATCATCGGTACATTATATAAGTAGGAAAGAAAACCCAAAAGCTTAAAGCACCTGGTATTCCTAGGCAGTCTCTCATCCAAGTACTAACCAGACCTAAGCCTGGTAAGATTCAGAGATCGGGCATTGACTCTTTTTTTTTTTTTTTTTTTTGCAAGATTATTATATAAATCGTGAAATTTTCCAAAAAGTTTAAAGCACCTGGTATTCCCAGGCAGTCTCCCATCCATGTACTAACCAGGCCCAAACCTGCTAATATTCAGAGATCGGGCATTGACTCTATTTTTTGGCAAAATTATTATATACTAAGTGAAAAGTTTCCAAAAAGCTTACAGCACCTGGTATTCCCAGGCGGTCTCCCATCCAAGTACTAACCAGGCCCAAACCTGCTTAGCTTCCGAGAGCAGACGAGATCGGGCATAACTTTTTTTTTTTTTTTTTTTTTTTTTTTAATACAAAACAAACACATTTTCTTAGTCATACAATTTCATTCATCTCATAATCAAACTGACATCGTCATTGAAGTTTTTTAACTTAAGTAATACAATTCACATCACATAAAAATATGTCATCTTAATCATCTTCTCCTGGCATGTAAAAATGCTTTTGTTTAAAGATACATATAACATCATTTGTAAAAATTTTATAAAAATCCTCCATCTGGTTTTCCAATTTAAAATAATTGTACAACATTTCTACATAACTTTCTACCATTTGTTTAAAAATCACCCATAAATTTAAAATACAATCTCTGTTTCTGGCTACATTTCTTCTTTTCCATATAGCTTTTTTTGCTAAGATTAAAAACAAATTAACAAGTTTCTTATTTTCTTTGTTCTCTGTCATTCCCAGCATAAAAAACCTTTTCCAGTCAGTAACCTCTTCATTTTCTCTTAATTCTTTGACAATTTTTTTCAGTTCATTAAAAAATGGGTTAAGTTTTCCACATAATAAGAACAGATGTAAAATACCTTCATCTTCTTTTTTACAGACTTTACATCGAGCATTTGTTGCCTTCTGCATCATACACAATCTCATTTCTGTATAGATCACATTTTGTCTGATAAAATAGTCTAAACATTCTAAATCTACATCCAACCATTTCCATGTTCTATTCTTCCAAATGTCTTTTTCTTCGATTTCATTAAAATGCCTTAACCAAATCTGGTTGGCAACAGGTTTTTTAAAAACTCCATTTATAAAAAACTCATAGAACATTTTCACAGTACACAAATTAAAATCCACCCTCTTTTCTTTACATTTTAAAAACACCATCATTTTATTTTCTCCTTCTCCCTTCTTTTTAATCTGATCTAGCCATTGCCTTGGGATTGCTTTCTTGACATCTTCATACTGTTTTTTTAAAACCATGACATTAAAATCCTCTTTCTCCTCCTCCATTGCATCTTTAATCACTTGGAGTGGTAAAAATCCCTCTTTCATCTCCCATAAAACATCTCTCACTTTTACAATCCCCACTTGTAGCCACTTCTTAAAATAGATATCTCGCTCGTGTATCTTTATTTTGTCATTTAAAAACAGAGGCTGATTTAAAATCACTTCCCTCCCCTCCGGATTAAAATCCACCTCTGTTAAAAAAAGCCTCCAAGCATTTAAAACCTCTTTATAAAACTGTGGTATCCCCTCCATCATCCAACTTTTCAACTTCATCCATAAAATGTTTTCTCCAAGGTTAAAATTCCCACATTTATTTAGATAAAACCCCATCAATTTCTTCCATTCATCTCTCTTCTTATCATCCAAATATTTCTTAACCACTTTAACCCTCATGCTTTTCATCTTCTGTTCCACATCCACTAAACCCATCCCTCCCTCTTCTGGTTTTCCTATCAGCGTATTGTACGCTATCCTTGGAGGCTTTTTTTCCCATAAAAATTCTAAAATACTCTTTTTTTATTCTCCTAAAAACCCAGTTTGGCAATGGCATCACATGTAATTTGTTCCACATTTTTGATAACATTAACATGTTTACAATTAAAATTTTTCCTTTCAAACTTAAAAACCTGTTTCTCCAAAAAATCAGTCTCCTATCCATCCCTCCCAATGTCTCATCCCACATATTATCAACAGTTTCCTTCTCATTCTTTGCTAAGCCTACTCCTAAAATCCTCATTTCTTGTACCTCTAGGAATTTAACAACCCCCGTTAAAACCTCTGACCTTCCGAACTTCATATATACTGTTTTTTCCTCATTTATTTTTGCACCTGATCCCTCACAATAGCACTTAATTTTTTCCATTACTTCTTTAACACTTTCTATATTTTCAACAACAATTGTGGTATCATCAGCATACTGGAAAATTTTAGTCAGTTCCTCTTTTTCTTCTAGTTTTATTCCCTTTATTTTTTTCTCTCTGTTTATTAAAAGCCCTAATGGTTCAGCCACCAAAGAATATAACTTCGCTGACAGTGGACACCCTTGTCTTATAGACCTTAAAACTTTAAAAGGTTCCGTTAAAAAACCATTACATTTGACTTTTGTTAAAATATCGCTGTATAAAACTGAGATCCATTTTATAAAATTCTCTCCAAAACCAAATTGTTTTAAAACAGCCAATAAAAACCCATGCTCCACTCTGTCAAACGCCTTCTCGAAATCCATGCTTATTATATATGCCTCCTTTCCTTTTCCTTTTATGTACCCCATTATATCTCTTATGCTACTCGTGATATCTGCAATGTCCCTCCCCTTTACTCCATATGCCTGGTTAGTCTCTATTATGTTTGGCATGATATTTTTTAATCTGTTCGCTAAAACCCTGGCTAAAATTTTAAAATCTGTGTTTAACATTGTAATGGGCCTAAAATTTCTCAGTTCTGCCTTGTCTCCTTTTCTCTTGTAGATTATTTTCATTAAGCCTAAGCCCATTCTTGGGTGTACCCTTTCTTTTTTAAAAACCTCTTCATAGACTTCTTTTAAAATCGGGCTTACTTTTTCTTTAAAAACCTTATAAAACTCACTTCCAATACCATCTATTCCTGGGCTTTTCTTCACACTTAGCTGATTTATTGCTTGTATAATTTCCTCAGTTGTTATTCCCCTATCACATTCCTTCTTATCCCCCTCACCGACTTTGTGTGTTATCTGTTGTAACAAAATGTTCCTTTTTTCCTCATCCCCTTCCTCTGATCTAAAAAGTTCTTCATAATATGTGCTTATTTCCTTTAAAATCCCTTCCGTGCTTAAAACAGCTTGTCCTTCCTTATTCCTAAGTTCTTTAATTATTCCCGCCTTCGCCCTGCTTTTCTCAAGGTTAAAAAAGAATCTACTACATTTCTCCCCTTCTACTGTATACTTAGCTTTACTTCTTAACGTCGCCCCTTTATATTTCCCTTCTTCTATTTTCCTCAACTTTTCCTCCACTTCAATTACTCTTGGCACGTTAACTTCATTTTTATTCAACTCCTCTCTTAACGTCTTTCTTATTTCTTGTTCCTTTGTTCTTTTTACCTTTTGTAACAATTTACAGTAATTCATTACATATTTCTTTATGTCATATTTCATGTTTTCCCACCATTGCCTTTTATCTTCTATGTACATCAAGTCTTTTTTCCCCTCATCAAATTTATTTTCTATCTCTTTTTTAAAACTTTCTTCCTTTAAAACTTCAGTGTTTAAAATCCATACCCCTGGTCCCCTCATTTCCTTTTTAAAATCCATTCTCATTTGCACCATTTTGTGATCACTTAAGGTCGTTTCTTTATAAAACACTCCATCAATAAAACATTCCAAATTCCTAGTACATAAAAAGTAGTCTATCCTAGTTTGACACATAAAATTCCCTACCAGCTGTCTTCTTGTAAATTCCCTCTTTTTCCCATTTCTTTCTCTCCACACATCAATCATGTTATACTCTCCCATCAATGACATTAACTCCTTTCTTCCCCCATCCGATTTAAAAACCATTCCGTTAGCCATATCCATTTTACTAAAAACAGTGTTAAAATCCCCCGCAATTATTACCCTCTTCCATTTTTCCATTAACTCAGCTATTATATTAAAATATTTTTTCTTTTCTATTTCTTCATTTGGAGCATGTACGTTTACTAAAATAAAATCATCTTCATCCATCTTAATTTCTACAGCCATGCATTTTCCTTTTGTGTCATTATACATTTGCTTTGACCTGATACCTCTATCTTTTCTTATTAACATCGCAACTCCTCCTCCTATTTTTCCCTCCGCATTATTAAAAAATAATTCCCCTTCCCATCTTTTTTTAAAATCCTCCATTACACTCTCTTTCCAATTTGTTTCTTGCAATAAAATCACATCTTCATCCCTGCACAGTTCCTTGACTTTTTCAAATTTCACACCATTCATTAACCCTCTTGCATTAAAAGTAACAATTTTCAACACAATTAAAAAAGATAAAAGTACAAACTTTAGCATCATAATTTTGTTATCCTATTTCCTCCCCCTCTTTTGCACTTCTTCCACAGTCTTGTTTCACCTCATTACTTTGTTTACACATTTTATTTTTAGCTTTCTCCAAATTGGGTATTACCTTAACTTTTCTTCTTCTTTTATTGGATGTTCCTGCAGTGCTGTCTCCGCCCAGGTTTTCACTGTCTTTGTCTTTTCTTTCCGTCTCACCTATCCATTCAGTCTCTTCTGGCTCCTCTGTTTCTGCTTGTCCAACTGCATTAAACTCCATCTGTACCTCCATTTCCACAATGTCCTGTGTTAACTCAGTCTTTTCAATCTCATTGTCATTGTCCTTGCTTACATTGTCCTCTCTTTGCCTTGATCTTGTCTTCCCTTTGCTCCTCTTCATTGTCTGTCTCATGCATCTGCCCACTCCCCCTCTCTTCTTCATTGTGCTGGTCTCCATACCAGCACTCGCATTTGTCCAGTACACAATTGCATTCTGGACACCTCACCACCTTACAGTCCCTCGCGAAGTGGCCTGTTTCCGAGCATTTGTAACATTTAAAGTCTGGACAGTCCTTCATCACATGATCAGGGCTCATACACAACCTGCAGGTTTCCACCTGCTTGCTATGTATCACTCTATAGTACTGAGGACCATCCTCCATTTCAATTCGAGTACTGTAGGGCAAGGAGGCCACTTCTTTTGGGAACTGTACCTTAAGGAACCTCGTTCCATCTTCTATGTTGGTGCCGGTATAAAATCTTCTTCTTATCTGAGAGACAGGAGTAACCCCCCATCCCTCCAGCTTCTGTAGAATCTCTGCATCATCCAGGTAAGCGGGCAAATGCATGAACGAGACAACAAATTCTCTGTTATTCAATTTTTTAATTTCACATAGTTTTCCTTTAATCATCAATCCTTCGTTCAGATTTTCAATATCTTCTTCCTTTTCAAACGTAATTTCGTACTCCTTCATCATTTTGGGTCTTACAGCCAATATTTTTGTCACATCCAACTTATCTTTCAGCGCTTGTATTATGTCTTCAGCTTTACCTTCATGCACTTCAGTCAAATCCACTACAACTGTAGCTTCTTTGGTGTAGGTTCTTTTATATCTCCTTTCAGGCCCATCCTTTTCTCGTTTAGTTTTTTCCAGTCCGTTTGCCATTTGCCGCCGTGTTCCTCGTGCCAAGTCCGTGTCTGTTGCCGTAGTTCCGTCCATTTTTCAAAAATAAGGAAAACAAAAAACAAACAAAAAAAATAAAAATAAAATGATCCCTCCCAAACAGCTATGCTGTTGGGAGGACAAGTAATAACAATAACCCAAAAATTTAAACAAAAAACAATTATTAAGACTCAAATAACCAAAAAACAAAAACACACCAAACAATTTTGGGTGAACCTTCTTCACCCTTCTATAGCCACCTCACTTCCTGTTTCACACTAGCTCTCTAGCGCCCTCAGGTTGGTATGGCCGTAAGCGAAGACTGCTGCAAAGAGAGGGCTATTTAAAGACCAGCCCATCTAATCGTCAGTACATTATATAAGTAGGAAAGAAAACCCAAAAGCTTAAAGCACCTGGTATTCCTAGGCAGTCTCTCATCCAAGTACTAACCAGACCTAAACCTGCTAAGATTCAGAGATCGGGCATTGACTCTTTTTTTTTTTTTTTTTGCAAGATTATTATATAAATCGTGAAATTTTCCAAAGAGTTTAAAGCACCTGGTATTCCCAGGCAGTCTCCCATCCATGTACTAACAGGCCCAAACCTGCTAATATTCAGAGATCGGGCATTGACTTTTTTTTTTTTTTTTTTTGCAAGATTATTATATAAATCGTGAAATTTTCCAAAAAGTTTAAAGCACCTGGTTT
>NW_020528789.1:22500-27500 GCF_003368295.1 Carassius auratus | reverse complement strand
TTTTATTTACAGTCAAAATACAAGTTGTGTACAAGACTTTAAAGCTGTTACAGGGAAATTTTCACAAAAACAAAAGCATTTCACAAAAGCATTTTTCCAAAATATGCATAACACTAAAAACCAAAAACATCTAAATTCACAAATTCATCAAATTCTTTAATCTTCTCTTGGCATATAAAAGTGCTTTTGTTTTAAAATATATGTAACCTCCTTCGTAAAAATTCCATAAAAATCCCCCATCTTGTTTTCCAGTTTAAAATAACTGTACAGCATTTTTACATAATCTTCAACCAACTGTTTAAAAATCAACCATAGGTTAGCAATAAAATCTCTGTTTTTGACTATATTCCTTCTTTTCCATATTGCCTTTTTGGCCAAAATTAAAAACAAATTAATTAGTTTCTTGTTTGCTGTATTCTCTGCCATTCCCAACATAAAAAATCTATTCCAGTTACAGTCCCCCTCATTATCTCTTAAGTCTTTGATTATTTCCTTTAATTCCTTAAAAAATGGGCTCAACTTCTCACAGAATAAAAACAAATGTAAAATTCCTTCATCTTCTTTTTTACAAACTCTGCATTGGGCATTAGTTTCTTTCTGCATTGCACACAATCTCATTTCAGTAAAAATCACATTTTGTCTAATAAAATAATCAAAACTTTGTAAATCCACATCCAACCATTTCCATGTCATGTTCTTCCATATATCTTCCTCTTCAATTTCATTAAAATGCCTTATCCATAACTGATTGGCAAGAGGTTTTTTAAAAACTCTATTTATAAAAAACCCATAAAACATTTTAACAGAACCCAAATTAAAATTCACCATATTGTCTTTACATTTTAGAAACACGCTCATTTTCTTTTCTTTTTCTCCCTCCTTAATAATTTCTTCCAGCCATTGTCCTGGGATTGCTTTTTTTACTTGTTCATATTGTCTTTTTAAAACATTTACATTAAAGTCCTCCTTCTCCTCATCCATTGCATCTATGATCACTTGAAGTGGTAAAAATCCCTCTTTAAATTCCCATAAAACATCCCTCACCTTTACAAACCCTGCTTGCAACCACTTCTTAAAATAGTTATCATACTCTTGCATCTTTATTTTCCCATTTAAAAACAGAGGTTGATTTAAAATCATTTCTCTCCCCTCCGGATTAAAATCCACCTCTGTTAAAAAAAGCCTCCAAGCGCTTAAAACCTCTTTGTAAAATGGTGGGATCCCCTCCATCATCCAATTCTTAAGCTTCATCCATAAAACATTTTCCCCCAAATTAAAATTCCCACATTTATTTAAATAAAGAGCCATCAATCTCTTCCACTCTGCTCTGTTCGTATCATCCAAATATTTTCTTACCACCTTTACTCTCATGCTTTTCATTTTTTGTTCTACATCCACCAAACCCATCCCTCCCTCCCCCGGTTTCCCAATCAGTGTAAAATATGCAATTCTTGGAGGCTTTTTGTCCCATAAAAATTCTAAAACACATTTCTTTATTCTCTTAAAAACCCAGTCTGGCAATGGCATCACATGTAATGTATACCACATTCTAGATAACATTAGCATGTTTACAACTAAAATCTTCCCTTTTAAACTTAAAAACCTGCTTCTCCAGAAAATCAGTCTTCTTTCCATCCCTCCCACCGTCTCTTCCCACATACTGTCCGTAGCCTCCTTTTCATTCTTTGCTACAATTATTCCTAAAATCTTTATTTCTTGCACCTCTGTAAACTTACAGACCCCTGTAAGAACCTCTGCCCTTCCATATTTCATGTATACAGTTTTTTCTTCATTTATCTTTGCACCCGAACCCTCACAATACAGTTTTGTTTTCTCCATCACTCTTTTAACACTTTCTACATTTTCAACCACAATTGTCGTGTCATCAGCATATTCAAATATTTTCTTTAATTCTTCTCCCTCTTCCATTTGTATTCCATTTATTCTTTTTTCTCTATTTATTAAAAGCCCTAAAGGTTCTGCTACCAATGAGTACAACTGCGCCGACAATGGACACCCCTGTCTTATGGATCTTAAAACTTTAAAAGGTTGAGTTAAAAAACCATTGCATTTTACTTTTGTAAAAATATCCCTGTATAAAACCGAAATCCATTTAATAAAATTATTCCCAAACCCAAATTCCTTTAAAACTGCAAATAAAAAGCCATGTTCAACTCTGTCAAAAGCCTTTTCAAAATCCATACTAATAACATAAGCACTTTTGCCTTTTTCTTTTATATACCCTGCTATATCTCTAATGCTGCTAGTAACATCTGCTATATCTCTCGCCTTTACTCCATACGCCTGGTTTGTTTCTATTATATTTGGCATGACATTTTTTAATCTGTTTGCTAAGACCTTGGCTAAAATTTTAAAATCAGTGTTTAGCATTGTAATGGGTCTAAAATTTTTCAGCTCAGTTTTGTCTCCTTTTTTCTTGTATATTATTTTCATTAATCCTAGCCCCATTCTTGGGCTTACTCTTTCTTTTTTAAAAACTTCTTCAAAAATTTCATTTAAAATCACGCTTACTTTTTCTTTAAAAACTTTGTAAAACTCACTTCCAATACCATCTACCCCGGGGCTTTTCCTCACTCTTAAATGATTTATGGCATGTATGATCTCTTCAGTTTCTATTTCCCTTTCACATATTTTTTTATCCTGTTCGCCAACTTTCCTTGTTATCTGTTGCAACAAAATATTCCTTTTTTCCTCATCTCCCCCCTCAGACTTAAAAAGTTCCTCATAAAATGATTTAACTTCTTTTAAAATCCCCTCTGTATCTGAGACCACCATTCCATTCCTACTTTTAAGTTCTTTAATTGTTTCCGCTCTCCCCCTGCTTTTCTCAAGATTAAAAAAGAATCGGTTACATTTTTCCCCTTCCACCGTATATTTTGCTTTGCTTCTCAACATTGCCCCCTTGCATTTCTCCTCTTCTATTTTTCTCAACGTATTTTCTATTTCAATTACTTTTTGCACATCTACTTCGTTTTTATTTAACTCCTCTTTTAGAGTTCTCCTTATTTCTCTCTCCTTGGTTCTTTTAACCTTTTGTAATAAATTACAGTAGTTCATAGAATATTTCTTAATATCATACTTAACATTTTCCCACCATTGCCTTTTGTCTTCCATATACATCAGGTCTTTTTTCCTCCCATCTAATATCATTTCAATCTCTTTTTTAAAACTTTCATTCTTTAAAACCTCAGTGTTTAAAATCCACACCCCAGGTCCCTTTGTTTGTCTTTTAAAATCCATCGTCATTAAAACCATTTTGTGATCGCTTAAGGTTGTTTCTTTGTAAAATATTCCATCAATGAAACATTCAAGATTTCTGGTACTTAAAAAATAGTCTATTCTGGTTTGGCACATAAAATTCCCCACCAACTGTCTTCTTGAAAATTCCTTCTTTTTTCCATTTCTTTCCCGCCACACATCAATCATATTTTTCTCTTCCATCAATGACCTTAGTTCTTTTCTACCCCCATCCGATTTAAAAACCATCCCATTTGCCATATCCATTTTACTAAAAACAGTGTTAAAATCCCCTGCAATCACCACCTTCCCCCATTTTTCAATTACATCAGCTAAAACATTAAAGTATATTTTCTTTTCTTTTTCTCCATTGGGAGCGTGCACGTTCACTAAAACAAATTTGTCTTCTTCCATTTCGATTTCTACCACCATACATTTTCCTTTTTTATCATTATATATAAGTTTTGTCTTTATACCTCTGTCTTTTCTTATTAAAACCGCCACTCCTCCTCCCATTTTTTCCTCTTCATTGTTAACAAGTAATTCCCCTTCCCATCTTTTTCTAATATCCTCCATAACATTCTCTTTCCAGTTTGTCTCTTGCAATAAAATCACATCTTCATTTCGACACAATTCCTTCACCTTTTCAAATTTATAAACATTCATTAATCCTCTAGCATTAAAAGCCACAATTTTCAGCACCATAAAATAAAATAAAAGCCATAAAATCCCCATTTTGTCAGTTCATTCACTCTCCTTCCTTTACCATTTCCCCACTGTCTTGTTTTTCCTCACATCCTTGTTTTAATACTTTTCTTTTGGCTTTCTCTAAATTTGGTGTTACCTTAGTTTGTCTTCTTCTTTTATTGATTCCTGTAGTGCCGGCATCGTCGATGCATTCACTGTCTTTGTCCATTCTCCCATCCTCGCTGACCCACTCCTGATCCTCTGTCTTTTCCAGTTGAATCTGTAAAGTATCAGTTATTTCCATCAGTGACCCCGTTTCCTCACCGCACTGCGTTGATCCAGTCCTTTCACTTTCCTCTTCAACGTCCGTGCTTGTGGTATCCTCTCTTGGTGTTCCTTCTGTGTTTTCGTGTAGCTCCTCTTCACCGGCTTCCTCATGCATCTGCCCACACCCCTGCTCTTCCTCCTGATGTTGTTCTCCGAACCAGCACTCGCACTTGTTTAACACAAGCCTGCAGTCCGGGCACCTCACCGCATTACAGTCCCTCGCGAAATGTCCCCTTTCCGAGCACTTATAGCATTTGAAGTCAGGACAGTCCTTCATCATGTGTTCAGGGCTCATACATAACCTACAGGTTCTCACCTGCTGGCTATGTATCACCCTGAAATACTGAGGTCCTTCTTCCGTCTCCATTCTCGTGCTGTAGGGCAGGGAAGCCACCTCTTTTGGAAACCGTACTCTCAGGAATCTGGTTCCATCCTCAATGCGGGTGCCCGGGTAGAATCTCCTTTTGATCTGTGAGATAGGAGTCACCCCCCATCCCTCCAGCTTCTTTAAAATATCGTCATCCTCCAAGTAAGCAGGCAGATGCATGAAAGATACAGCAAAATCCTTATTGTTCAACTTTTTAATTTCACAAATCTTTCCTTTAATCATCAATCCTTCTTCTAGTTTCTCAATATCTTCCTCTTTTTCCAATGTAATTTCATATTGTTTCATCATTTTTGGTCTTACCGCTAGTATGCTAGTCACTTCGATCTTGTCTTTCAATGCT
>NW_020528789.1:0-12500 GCF_003368295.1 Carassius auratus | reverse complement strand
ATAAAATAGTCTAAACATTCTAAATCTACATCCAACCATTTCCATGTTCTATTCTTCCAAATGTCTTTTTCTTCGATTTCATTAAAATGCCTTAACCAAATCTGGTTGGCAACAGGTTTTTTAAAAACTCCATTTATAAAAAACTCATAGAACATTTTCACAGTACACAAATTAAAATCCACCCTCTTTTCTTTACATTTTAAAAACACCATCATTTTATTTTCTCCTTCTCCCTTCTTTTTAATCTGATCTAGCCATTGCCTTGGGATTGCTTTCTTGACATCTTCATACTGTTTTTTTAAAACCATGACATTAAAATCCTCTTTCTCCTCCTCCATTGCATCTTTAATCACTTGGAGTGGTAAAAATCCCTCTTTCATCTCCCATAAAACATCTCTCACTTTTACAATCCCCACTTGTAGCCACTTCTTAAAATAGATATCTCGCTCGTGTATCTTTATTTTGTCATTTAAAAACAGAGGCTGATTTAAAATCACTTCCCTCCCCTCCGGATTAAAATCCACCTCTGTTAAAAAAAGCCTCCAAGCATTTAAAACCTCTTTATAAAACTGTGGTATCCCCTCCATCATCCAACTTTTCAACTTCATCCATAAAATGTTTTCTCCAAGGTTAAAATTCCCACATTTATTTAGATAAAACCCCATCAATTTCTTCCATTCATCTCTCTTCTTATCATCCAAATATTTCTTAACCACTTTAACCCTCATGCTTTTCATCTTCTGTTCCACATCCACTAAACCCATCCCTCCCTCTTCTGGTTTTCCTATCAGCGTATTGTACGCTATCCTTGGAGGCTTTTTTTCCCATAAAAATTCTAAAATACTCTTTTTTATTCTCCTAAAAACCCAGTTTGGCAATGGCATCACATGTAATTTGTTCCACATTTTTGATAACATTAACATGTTTACAATTAAAATTTTTCCTTTCAAACTTAAAAACCTGTTTCTCCAAAAAATCAGTCTCCTATCCATCCCTCCCAATGTCTCATCCCACATATTATCAACAGTTTCCTTCTCATTCTTTGCTAAGCCTACTCCTAAAATCCTCATTTCTTGTACCTCTAGGAATTTAACAACCCCCGTTAAAACCTCTGACCTTCCGAACTTCATATATACTGTTTTTTCCTCATTTATTTTTGCACCTGATCCCTCACAATAGCACTTAATTTTTTCCATTACTTCTTTAACACTTTCTATATTTTCAACAACAATTGTGGTATCATCAGCATACTGGAAAATTTTAGTCAGTTCCTCTTTTTCTTCTAGTTTTATTCCCTTTATTTTTTTCTCTCTGTTTATTAAAAGCCCTAATGGTTCAGCCACCAAAGAATATAACTTCGCTGACAGTGGACACCCTTGTCTTATAGACCTTAAAACTTTAAAAGGTTCCGTTAAAAAACCATTACATTAGACGTTTGTTAAAATATCGCTGTATAAAACTGAGATCCATTTTATAAAATTCTCTCCAAAACCAAATTGTTTTAAAACAGCCAATAAAAACCCATGCTCCACTCTGTCAAACGCCTTCTCGAAATCCATGCTTATTATATATGCCTCCTTTCCTTTTCTTTTATGTACCCCATTATATCTCTTATGCTACTCGTGATATCTGCAATGTCCCTCCCCTTTACTCCATATGCCTGGTTAGTCTCTATTATGTTTGGCATGATATTTTTTAATCTGTTCGCTAAAACCCTGGCTAAAATTTTAAAATCTGTGTTTAACATTGTAATGGGCCTAAAATTTCTCAGTTCTGCCTTGTCTCCTTTTCTCTTGTAGATTATTTTCATTAAGCCTAAGCCCATTCTTGGGTGTACCCTTTCTTTTTTAAAAACCTCTTCATAGACTTCTTTTAAAATCGGGCTTACTTTTTCTTTAAAAACCTTATAAAACTCACTTCCAATACCATCTATTCCTGGGCTTTTCTTCACACTTAGCTGATTTATTGCTTGTATAATTTCCTCAGTTGTTATTCCCCTATCACATTCCTTCTTATCCCCCTCACCGACTTTTTGTGTTATCTGTTGTAACAAAATGTTCCTTTTTTCCTCATCCCCTTCCTCTGATCTAAAAAGTTCTTCATAATATGTGCTTATTTCCTTTAAAATCCCTTCCGTGCTTAAAACAGCTTGTCCTTCCTTATTCCTAAGTTCTTTAATTATTCCCGCCTTCGCCCTGCTTTTCTCAAGGTTAAAAAAGAATCTACTACATTTCTCCCCTTCTACTGTATACTTAGCTTTACTTCTTAACGTCGCCCCTTTATATTTCCCTTCTTCTATTTTCCTCAACTTTTCCTCCACTTCAATTACTCTTGGCACGTTAACTTCATTTTTATTCAACTCCTCTCTTAACGTCTTTCTTATTTCTTGTTCCTTTGTTCTTTTTACCTTTTGTAACAATTTACAGTAATTCATTACATATTTCTTTATGTCATATTTCATGTTTTCCCACCATTGCCTTTTATCCTCTATGTACATCAAGTCTTTTTTCCCCTCATCAAATTTATTTTCTATCTCTTTTTTAAAACTTTCTTCCTTTAAAACTTCAGTGTTTAAAATCCATACCCCTGGTCCCCTCATTTCCTTTTTAAAATCCATTCTCATTTGCACCATTTTGTGATCACTTAAGGTCGTTTCTTTATAAAACACTCCATCAATAAAACATTCCAAATTCCTAGTACATAAAAAGTAGTCTATCCTAGTTTGACACATAAAATTCCCTACCAGCTGTCTTCTTGTAAATTCCCTCTTTTTCCCATTTCTTTCTCTCCACACATCAATCATGTTATACTCTCCCATCAATGACATTAACTCCTTTCTTCCCCCATCCGATTTAAAAACCATTCCGTTAGCCATATCCATTTTACTAAAAACAGTGTTAAAATCCCCCGCAATTATTACCCTCTTCCATTTTTCCATTAACTCAGCTATTATATTAAAATATTTTTTCTTTTCTATTTCTTCATTTGGAGCATGTACGTTTACTAAAATAAAATCATCTTCATCCATCTTAATTTCTACAGCCATGCATTTTCCTTTTGTGTCATTATGCATTTGCTTTGACCTGATACCTCTATCTTTTCTTATTAACATCGCAACTCCTCCTCCTATTTTTCCTCCCGCATTATTAAAAAATAATTCCCCTTCCCATCTTTTTTTAAAATCCTCCATTACACTCTCTTTCCAATTTGTTTCTTGCAATAAAATCACATCTTCATCCCTGCACAGTTCCTTGACTTTTTCAAATTTCACACCATTCATTAACCCTCTTGCATTAAAAGTAAAAATTTTCAACACAATTAAAAAAGATAAAAGTACAAACTTTAGCATCATAATTTTGTTATCCTATTTCCTCCCCCTCTTTTGCACTTCTTCCACAGTCTTGTTTCACCTCATTACTTTGTTTACACATTTTATTTTTAGCTTTCTCCAAATTGGGTATTACCTTAACTTTTCTTCTTCTTTTATTGGATGTTCCTGCAGTGCTGTCTCCGCCCAGGTTTTCACTGTCTTTGTCTTTTCTTTCCGTCTCACCTATCCATTCAGTCTCTTCTGGCTCCTCTGTTTCTGCTTGTCCAACTGCATTAAACTCCATCTGCACCTCCATTTCCACAATGTCCTGTGTTAACTCAGTCTTTTCAATCTCATTGTCATTGTCCTTGCTTACATTGTCCTCTCTTTGCCTTGATCCGGTGTCTTCCCTTTGCTCCTCTTCATTGTCTGTCTCATGCATCTGCCCACTCCCCCTCTCTTCTTCATTGTGCTGGTCTCCATACCAGCACTCGCATTTGTCCAGTACACAATTGCATTCTGGACACCTCACCACCTTACAGTCCCTCGCGAAGTGGCCTGTTTCCGAGCATTTGTAACATTTAAAGTCTGGACAGTCCTTCATCACATGATCAGGGCTCATACACAACCTGCAGGTTTTCACCTGCTTGCTATGTATCACTCTATAGTACTGAGGACCATCCTCCATTTCAATTCGAGTACTGTAGGGCAAGGAGGCCACTTCTTTTGGGAACTGTACCTTAAGGAACCTCGTTCCATCTTCTATGTTGGTGCCGGTATAAAATCTTCTTCTTATCTGAGAGACAGGAGTAACCCCCATCCCTCCAGCTTCTGTAGAATCTCTGCATCATCCAGGTAAGCGGGCAAATGCATGAACGAGACAACAAATTCTCTGTTATTCAATTTTTTTAATTTCACATAGTTTTCCTTTAATCATCAATCCTTCGTTCAGATTTTCAATATCTTCTTCCTTTTCAAACGTAATTTCGTACTCCTTCATCATTTTGGGTCTTACAGCCAATATTTTTGTCACATCCAACTTATCTTTCAGCGCTTGTATTATGTCTTCAGCTTTACCTTCATGCACTTCAGTCAAATCCACTACTACTGTAGCTTCTTTGGTGTAGGTTCTTTTATATCTCCTTTCAGGCCCATCCTTTTCTCGTTTAGTTTTTTCCAGTCCGTTTGCCATTTGCCACCGTGTTCCTCGTGCCAAGTCCGTGTCTGTTGCCGTAGTTCCGTCCATTTTTCAAAAATAAGGAAAACAAAAAACAAACAAAAAAAATAAAAATAAAATGATCCCTCCCAAACAGCTATGCTGTTGGGAGGACAAGTAATAACAATAACCCAAAAATTTAAACAAAAAACAATTATTAAGACTCAAATAACCAAAAAACAAAAACACACCAAACAATTTTGGGTGAACCTTCTTCACCCTTCTATAGCCACCTCACTTCCTGTTTCACACTAGCTCTCTAGCGCCCTCAGGTTGGTATGGCCGTAAGCGAAGACTGCTGCAAAGAGAGGGCTATTTAAAGACCAGCCCATCTAATCGTCAGTACATTATATAAGTAGGAAAGAAAACCCAAAAGCTTAAAGCACCTGGTATTCCTAGGCAGTCTCTCATCCAAGTACTAACCAGACCTAAACCTGCTAAGATTCAGAGATCGGGCATTGACTCTTTTTTTTTTTTTTTGCAAGATTATTATATAAATCGTGAAATTTTCCAAAGAGTTTAAAGCACCTGGTATTCCCAGGCAGTCTCCCATCCATGTACTAACAGGCCCAAACCTGCTAATATTCAGAGATCGGGCATTGACTCTATTTTTTGGCAAAATTATTATATACTAAGTGAAAAGTTTCCAAAATGCTTACAGCACCTGGTATTCCCAGGCGGTCTCCCATTCAAGTACTAACCAGGCCCAAACCTGCTTAGCTTCCGAGAGCAGACGAGATCGGGCATAACCAGGTTGGTATGGCCGTAAGCGAAGACTGCTGCAAAGAGAGGGCTATTTAAAGACCAGCCCATCTAATCGTCAGTACATTATATAAGTAGGAAAGAAAACCCAAAAGCTTAAAGCACCTGGTATTCCTAGGCAGTCTCTCATCCAAGTACTAACCAGACCTAAACCTGCTAAGATTCAGAGATCGGGCATTGACTCTTTTTTTTTTTTTTTTGCAAGATTATTATATAAATCGTGAAATTTTCCAAAGAGTTTAAAGCACCTGGTATTCCCAGGCAGTCTCCCATCCATGTACTAACAGGCCCAAACCTGCTAATATTCAGAGATCGGGCATTGACTTTTTTTTTTTTTTTTTTTGCAAGATTATTATATAAATCGTGAAATTTTCCAAAAAGTTTAAAGCACCTGGTTTTCCCAGGCAGTCTCCCATCCATGTAGTAACCAGTCCCAAACCTGCTAATATTCAGAGATCGGCATTGACTCTATTTTTTGGCAAAATTATTATATACTAAGTGAAAAGTTTCCAAAAAGCTTACAGCACCTGGTATTCCCAGGCGGTCTCCCATCCAAGTACTAACCAGGCCCAAACCTGCTTAGCTTCCGAGAGCAGACGAGATCGGGCATAGCCAGGTTGGTATGGCCGTAAGCGAAGACTGCTGCAAAGAGAGGCTAATTAAAGATCAGCCCATCTAATCGTCAGTACATTATATAAGTAGGAAAGAAAACCCAAAAGCTTAAAGCACCTGGTATTCCTAGGCAGTCTCTCATCCAAGTACTAACCAGACCTAAACCTGCTAAGATTCAGAGATCGGGTATTGACTCTTTTTTTTTTTTTTTTTTTTGCAAGATTATTATATAAATCGTGAAATTTTCCAAAAAGTTTAAAGCACCTGGTATTCCCAGGCAGTCTCCCATCCATGTACTAACCAGGCCCAAACCTGCTAATATTCAGAGATCGGGCATTGACTCTATTTTTTGGCAAAATTATTATATACTAAGTGAAAAGTTTCCAAAAAGCTTACAGCACCTGGTATTCCCAGGCGGTCTCCCATCCAAGTACTAACCAGGCCCAAACCTGCTTAGCTTCCGAGAGCAGACGAGATCGGGCATAGCCAGGTTTGTATGGCCGTAAGCAAAGACTGCTGCAAAGAGAGGGTTATTTAAAGACCAGCCCATCTAATCGCCAGTACATTATATAAGTAGGAAAGAAAACCCAAAAGCTTAAAGCACCTGGTATTCCTAGGCAGTCTCTCATCCAAGTACTAACCAGACCTAAGCCTGGTAAGATTCAGAGATCGGGCATTGACTCTTTTTTTTTTGCAAGATTATTATATAAATCGTGAAATTTTCCAAAAAGTTTAGAGCACCTGGTATTCCCAGGCAGTCTCCCATCCATGTACTAACCACGCCCAAACCTGCTAATATTCAGAGATCGGGCATTGACTTTTTTTTTTTTTTTTTTTGCAAGATTATTATATAAATCGTGAAATTTTCCAAAAAGTTTAAAGCACCTGGTATTCCCAGGCAGTATCCGATCCATGTACTAACCAGGCCCAAACCTGCTAATATTCAGAGACCGGGCATTGACTCTATTTTTTGGCAAAATTATTATATACTAAGTGAAAAGTTTCCAAAAAGCTTACAGCACCTGGTATTCCCAGGCGGTCTCCCATCCAAGTACTAACCAGGCCCAAACCTGCTTAGCTTCGGAGAGCAGACGAGACCGGGCATAGCCAGGTTGGTATGGCTGTAAGCGAAAAATGCTGCAAAGAGAGGGCTATTTAAAGACCAGCCCATCTAATCGCCAGTATATTATATAAGTAGGAAAGAAAACCCAAAAGCTTAAAGCACCTGGTATTTTTTTTTTTTTTTTTTTTTTTTTTGCAAGATTATTATATAAATCGTGAAATTTTCCAAAAAGTTTAAAGCACCTGGTATTCCCAGGCAGTCTCCCATCCATGTACTAACCAGGCCCAAACCTGCTAATATTCAGAGATCGGGCATTGACTCTATTTTTTGGCAAAATTATTATATACTAAGTGAAAAGTTTCCAAAAAGCTTACAGCACCTGGTATTCCCAGGCGGTCTCCCATCCAAGTACTAACCAGGCCCAAACCTGCTTAGCTTCGAGAGCAGACGAGATCGGGCATAGCCAGGTTGGTATGGCCGTAAGCGAAAAACTGCTGCAAAGAGAGGGCTATTTAAGACCAGCCCATCTTATCGCCAGTATATTATAAGTAGGAAAGAAAACCCAAAAGCTTAAAGCACCTGGTATTCTTAGGCAGTCTCTCATCCAAGTACTAACCAGACCTAAACCTGCTAAGATTCAGAGATCGGGCATTGACTCTTTTTTTTTTTTTTTTGCAAGATTATTATATAAATCGTGAAATTTTCCAAAAAGTTTAAAGCACCTGGTATTCCCAGGCAGTCTCCCATCCATGTACTAACCAGGCCCAAACCTGCTAATATTCAGAGATCGGGCATTGACTTTTTTTTTTTTTTTTGGCAAGATTATTATATAAATCGTGAAATTTTCCAAAAAGTTTAAAGCACCTGGTATTCCCAGGCAGTCTCCCATCCATGTAGTAACCAGGCCCAAACCTGCTAATATTCAGAGATCGGCATTGACTCTTTTTTTTGGCAAAATTATTATATACTAAGTGAAAAGTTTCCAAAAAGCTTAAAGCACCTGGTATTCCCAGGCGGTCTCCCATCCAAGTACTAACCAGGCCCAAACCTGCTTAGCTTCCGAGAGCAGACGAGATCGGGCATAGCCAGGTTGGTATGGCCGTAAGCAAAGACTGCTGCAAAGAGAGGGTTATTTAAAGACCAGCCCATCTAATCGCCAGTACATTATATAAGTAGGAAAGAAAACCCAAAAGCTTAAAGCACCTGGTATTCCTAGGCAGTCTCTCATCCAAGTACTAACCAGACCTAAGCCTGGTAAGATTCAGAGATCGGGCATTGACTCTTTTTTTTTTGCAAGATTATTATATAAATCGTGAAATTTTCCAAAAAGTTTAAAGCACCTGGTATTCCCAGGCAGTCTCCCATCCATGTACTAACCAGGCCCAAACCTGCTAATATTCAGAGATCGGGCATTGACTTTTTTTTTTTTTTTTGGCAAGATTATTATATAAATCGTGAAATTTTCCAAAAAGTTTAAAGCACCTGGTATTCCCAGGCAGTCTCCCATCCATGTACTTACCAGGCCCAAACCTGCTAATATTCAGAGATCGGGCATTGACTCTATTTTTTGTCAAAATTATTATATACTAAGTGTAAAGTTTCCAAAAAGCTTACAGCACCTGGTATTCCCAGGCGGTCTCCCATCCAAGTACTAACCAGGCCCAAACCTGCTTAGCTTCCGAGAGCAGACGAGATCGGGTATAGCCAGGTTGGTATGGCCGTAAGCGAAGACTGCTGCAAAGAGAGGGCTATTAAAGACCAGCCCATCTAATCGTCAGTACATTATATAAGTAGGAAAGAAAACCCAAAAGCTTAAAGCACCTGGTATTCCTAGGCAGTCTCTCATCCAAGTACTAACCAGACCTAAGCCTGGTAAGATTCAGAGATCGGGCATTGACTCTTTTTTTTTTTTTTTTTTGCAAGATTATTATATAAATCGTGAAATTTTCCAAAAAGTTTAAAGCACCTGGTATTCCCAGGCAGTCTCCCATCCATGTACTAACCAGGCCCAAACCTGCTAATATTCAGAGATCGGGCATTGACTCTATTTTTTGGCAAAATTATTATATACTAAGTGAAAAGTTTCCAAAAAGCTTACAGCACCTGGTATTCCCAGGCGGTCTCCCATCCAAGTACTAACCAGGCCCAAACCTGCTTAGCTTCCGAGAGCAGACGAGATCGGGCATAGCCAGGTTTGGTATGGCCGTAAGCAAAGACTGCTGCAAAGAGAGGGCTATTTAAAGACCAGCCCATCTAATCGCCAGTACATTATATAAGTAGGAAAGAAAACCCAAAAGCTTAAAGCACCTGGTATTCCTAGGCAGTCTCTCATCCAAGTACTAACCAGACCTAAACCTGCTAAGATTCAGAGATCGGGCATTGACTCTTTTTTTTTTTGCAAGATTATTATATAAATCGTGAAATTTTCCAAAAAGTTTAAGAGCACCTGGTATTCCCAGGCAGTCTCCCATCCATGTACTAACCACGCCCAAACCTGCTAATATTCAGAGATCGGGCATTGACTTTTTTTTTTTTTTTTCTGCAAGATTATTATATAAATCGTGAAATTTTCCAAAAAGTTTAAAGCACCTGGTATTCCCAGGCAGTCTCCCATCCATGTACTAACCAGGCCCAAACCTGCTAATATTCAGAGATCGGGCATTGACTCTATTTTTTGGCAAAATTATTATATACTAAGTGAAAAGTTTCCAAAAAGCTTACAGCACCTGGTATTCCCAGGCGGTCTCCCATCCAAGTACTAACCAGGCCCAAACCTGCTTAGCTTCGGAGAGCAGACGAGACGGGCATAGCCAGGTTGGTATGGCTGTAAGCGAAAAATGCTGCAAAGAGAGGGCTATTTAAAGACCGCCCATCTAATCGCCAGTATATTATATAAGTAGGAAAGAAAACCCAAAAGCTTAAAGCACCTGGTATTTTTTTTTTTTTTTTTTGCAAGATTATTATATAAATCGTGAAATTTTCCAAAAAGTTTAAAGCACCTGGTATTCCCAGGCAGTCTCCCATCCATGTACTAACCAGGCCCAAACCTGCTAATATTCAGAGATCGGCCATTGACTCTATTTTTGGCAAAATTATTATATACTAGTGAAAAGTTTCCAAAAAGCTTACAGCACCTGTTATTCTCAGGCGGTCTCCCATCCAAGTACTAACTAGGCCCAAACCTGCTTAGCTTCGGAGAGCAGACGAGACCGGGGCATAGCCAGGTTGGTATGGCTGTAAGCGAAAAATGCTGCAAAGAGAGGGCTATTTTAAAGACCAGCCCATCTTATCGCCAGTATATTATATAAGTAGGAAAGAAAACCCAAAAGCTTAAAGCACCTGGTATTCTTAGGCAGTCTCTCATCCAAGTACTAACCAGACCTAAACCTGCCAAGATTCAGAGATCGGGCATTGACTCTTTTTTTTTTTTTTTTTTGCAAGATTATTATATAAATCGTGAAATTTTCCAAAAAGTTTAAAGCACCTGGTATTCCCAGGCAGTCTCCCATCCATATACTAACCAGGCCCAAACCTGCTAATATTCAGAGATCGGGCATTGACTTTTTTTTTTTTTTTGGCAAGATTATTATATAAATCGTGAAATTTTCCAAAAAGTTTAAAGCACCTGGTATTCCCAGGCAGTCTCCCATCCATGTAGTAACCAGGCCCAAACCTGCTAATATTCAGAGATCGGCATTGACTCTTTTTTTTTGGCAAAATTATTATATACTAAGTGAAAAGTTTCCAAAAAGCTTACAGCACCTGGTATTCCCAGGCGGTCTCCCATCCAAGTACTAACAGGCCCAAACCTGCTTAGCTTCCGAGAGCAGACGAGATCGGGCATAGCCAGGTTGGTATGGCCGTAAGCAAAGACTGCTGCAAAAGAGAGGGTTATTTAAAGACCAGCCCATCTAATCGCCAGTACATTATATAAGTAGGAAAGAAAACCCAAAAGCTTACAGCACCTGGTATTCCTAGGCAGTCTCTCATCCAAGTACTAACCAGACCTAAGCCTGGTAAGATTCAGAGATCGGGCATTGACTCTTTTTTTTTTTTGCAAGATTATTATATAAATCGTGAAATTTTCCAAAAGTTTTAAAGCACCTGGTATTCCCAGGCAGTCTCCCATCCATGTACTAAACCAGGCCCAAACCTGCTAATATTCAGAGATCGGGCATTGACTCTATTTTTTGGCAAAATTATTATATACTAAGTGAAAAGTTTCCAAAAAAGCTTACAGCACCTGGTATTCCCAGGCGGTCTCCCATCCAAGTACTAACCAGGCCCAAACCTGCTTAGCTTCGGAGAGCAGACGAGACCGGGCATAGCCAGGTTGGTATGGCTGTAAGCGAAAAATGCTGCAAAGAGAGGGCTATTTAAAGATCGGCCCAATCTAATCGCCAGTATATTATATAAGTAGGAAAGAAAACCCAAAAGCTTAAAGCACCTGGTATTCCTAAGGCAGTCTCTCATCCAAGTACTAACCAGACCTAAACCTGGTAAGATTCAGAGATCGGGCATTGACTCTTTTTTTTTTTTTTATTTGCAAGATTATTATATAAATCGTGAAATTTTCCAAAAAGTTTAAAGCACCTGGTATTCCCAGGCAGAATCCCATCCATGTACTAAACCAGGCCCAAACCTGCTAATATTCAGAGATCGGGCATTGACTCTATTTTTTGGCAAAATTATTATATACTAAGTGAAAAATGTTCCCAAAAAGCTTACAGCACCTGGTATTCCCAGGCAGTCTCCCATCCAAGTACTAACCAGGCCCAAACCTGCTTAGCTTCGGAGAGCAGACGAGACCGGACATAGCCAGGTTGGTATGGCTGTAAGCGAAAAATGCTGCAAAGAGAGGGCTATTTAAAGAGCAGCCCAATCTAATCGCCAGTATATTATATAAGTAGGAAAGAAAACCCAAAAGCTTAAAGCACCTGGTATTCCTAGGCAGTCTCTCATCCAAGTACTAACCAGACCTAACCTGGTAAGATTCAGAGATCAGGCATTGACTCTTTTTTTTTTTTTTTTTTGCAAGATTATTATATAAATCGTGAAACTTTCCAAAAAGTTTAAAGCACCTGGTATTCCCAGGCAGTCTCCCATCCATGTACTAACCAGGCCCAAACCTGCTAATATTCAGAGATCGGGCATTGACTTTTTTTTTTTTTTCTGCAAGATTATTATATAAATCGTGAAATTTTCCAAAAAGTTTAAAGCACCTGGTATTCCCAGGCAGTCTCCCATCCATGTACTAACCAGGCCCAAACCTGCTAATATTCAGAGATCGGGCATTGACTCTATTTTTTGGCAAAATTATTATATACTAAGTGAAAAGTTTCCAAAAAGCTTACAGCACCTGGTATTCCCAGGCGGTCTCCCATCCAAGTACTAACCAGGCCCAAACCTGCTTAGCTTCGGAGAGCAGACGAGACCGGGCATAGCCAGGTGGTATGGCTGTAAGCGAAAAAATGCTGCAAAGAGAGGGCTATTTAAAGACCAGCCCATCTAATCGCCAGTATATTATATAAGTAGGA